>NC_064639.1:917954600-918257630 GCF_023864345.2 Schistocerca serialis cubense
AAAGACTTTCCATACGAGTGGCTTGCTGAACGAATCGCACATTTATTCATCAAAAATGAAAGAGCAATCTTGTAGAAACAAGAGATGTTTATAACACAGTTATAAAGCATCTAGCAGACTATAGAAGTTAGGACTAGAGTCCACCAGCTTATGTTTCCCTGGTGTAGTTTAGACTACACCCAGGTATTTTTTTAAACTCCTAATTCTAATCTGAATACATCTGAATCATCTAATTCTTTCCCCAACCAAAGCAGGAAAAATCTCTACGTTTTGGGCATGAGCAGATTAAGTCCCTTGGTCGCCTAATTACCTTGGATGTCATAATACTGGATAGTTCAAAGATCAGCACAATAGCAAATTTTCGAGCTCCTTGGATGACACCATAAACACTGATGTGTGTGAAGAAGTAGCTTTTCTTGTAACGGAGAGCAAATTACTAAGACGATAATCAGTATTTGACAGGTCTTAGCGACTTTCAGAAAAATTTAAGCATTATTTCAAACCTTTTCTGATCTTTTTCTCGCTTACATAATAATGAAAGGAAAACATTTTATTGCTTAGTAAATGTCTATTGTTTATGTGGTAAAGCTTCAGCATCAAGCAAGACGTATTAATTATAAGATTTATAACTTAAATAGCTACCTGTCATAAATATGGTTTCAAAATGGTGCAAATGGATCTGAGAACTATTGGACTTAACATCTGAGGTCTTCAGGCCCCTACAACCTAGAACTACTTAAACCCAACTAAGCTAAGGACATCACACACATCCATGCCCGAGGCAGTATTCGAGCCTGCGACCGTAGCAGTCGCTCGGTTCCGGCTACAGCGGTCGGCGCTGAGTATGGCTTAATTGATTTTGGTTGACTCAGTTCGTTACCTATTTCGGATTTATTACAAATCCTTTTTCAGGTGGCTCTTACAGATTTCCCAGCTTTCCTGATAGGGCCTCATTTGTACTCGTTATTTCAGGAACCTACACTTGTTTGCAGGCAGGCATTAAAGAACGAAATCCAAAAGCACATTATGTGTCGTGTGCAGCACATTCTTTGAATTTAGTCAGCACTAGTGCTGCAAGCTGTTGTCGGGAAGCATGTTTATTTTTGAGTCTAGGGCAAACCTTTATAATTTGTTCTCTGCTTCTACACAGTGCTGGGATAAACTTCTTTCTTTCATGAAATCAGGAAACAAAACGGTAAAAAGTTTATCAAAAACACATTGGTCAGCAAGAGGGGAAGCGTGTGTAAGTCTATATGAAAAATGGGAGGGCGTTATTAATCCCCTCGCACATTTTGCTAATAACACGCTTGGAAAACTAATCTTACGACATGAGTCTTCAGCTTTACTGAATCAACTCAGCAGACTAGAAACAATATTCGTGATGACTGTTTGGAAGGGCATACTCCAGAGATTTAATAGTGTAAACCTGAAATTACAAAGTGTAAATATAGATACAAAAATAGTGCATGAATAATATGAATCACTTGTAGGATTTATTGCATCTATTCGTGGTATGTTCGACTATTATGAAAATAAATCCATAGATATTGTGACTGATAAAGGCTATGAATGCACCTATAAAAGATGAGGAAAACGTAAACTTCATGATGACGAAGAAGCGGACTCTGAAGAAGTTTTTCTGACTGGAACGGAAAAATTTAGAGTCGAAACATTTCTCCCAGTACGCCGAATTAGTGAGGAGGAAGGAAAGCTATAGAACACGCTTGGACTCCTTCACAGTTTTCAGTAACCTTAAGAACAGAATGAGATTTTCTCTCCGCAGCGGAGTGCGCGCTGATATGAAACTACCATGTGTGCTACCCAAGCACGACTCACGACCCGTCCTCACAGCTTCAATTCCGCCAGTACCTCGTCTCCTACCTTCCAAACTTTACAGAACCTCTTCTGCGAACCTTTCAGAACTAGCTCTCCTGGAAAAAGGATATTCCGGAGACATGGCTTAGCCACAGCCTAGGGAATGTTTCCAGAATGAGATTTTCACTCTGCAGCGGAGTGTGCGCTGATATGAAACTTCCTGGCAGATTAAAACTATGTGCCGGACCGACACTCGAACTCGGGACCTTTGCCTTTCGCGGGCAAGTGCTCTACCACTCTACTGTAACTTAGAGCACATTCATTGGATTTACAAACTACGTATTACCTGTTCATTTTACAATTTCCGATGGCAGAACGCGGAACTAAACCTCGTTTACGTGCAGACGTGACCAAGCCGCCCGACAATATTAAAAAATACCCGAATGACACAGGCCGCTCGGCGCTGTACAGTCAAGTCATACTGATACCATAGTATATCACAACTGATGCGTATTCTTGGCGTCTGCTGAGGTGTATACTTATCACGGAAATATACGTTATCGGAGAGTACGCTCATATGAAAAAGTGTTAATAAATAACGTAGGTCAGTTCTGTCGATAAACATCGTTAGAAAGAACTATGGTGAGAGTGGTAGCAGCAGTACAAAACTGTTCAGCCCTCACGTGGATTAAAGGTATTTTGTACACTTATTATGCAGCATGTAGCTACACAGACGCTAATGCTTTACTCTTTCACTATTAGATTATAGCCGGGCGGTGTGGCCGTGCGGTTCTAGGCGCTTCAGTCCGGAACCGCGCTACTGCTACGGTCGCAGGTTCAAATCCTGCCTCGGGCATGGATGTGTGTGATGTCCTTAGGTTAGTTAAGTTTAAGTAGTTCTACGTTCTAGGGGACTGATGACCTCAGATGTTAAGTCCCATAGTGCTCAGAGCCATTTAGATTATAAAACAAATTTGATTGTTCCACACTGGTCTGTAAAATTATGTAATAGCAATTAAGTTCT
This sequence comes from Schistocerca serialis cubense, assembly GCF_023864345.2. NCBI lineage: Eukaryota > Metazoa > Arthropoda > Insecta > Orthoptera > Acrididae > Schistocerca > Schistocerca serialis. The sequence goes on from NC_064639.1 coordinate 917,957,440, forward strand.
GTGTTTGCTCGTCTGTATTTAGTTATTAGTTTGTTTACCGAAATCTCTTTCAATTTCATTTCTTACGGTTTCCCATAGATCCACGTATTAATACCGAACGTGTTTTTTTCTTTATCTTCTACACATTGAAGTTATAAGACCGTAAAACGACATTTTTAATTTTTCACGCATCTATGTAAAAGTACGTATTAATTTCTAATGTATGACACGTTCGCCTCAATTTTTAGATCGTAACACAAATTTTTTATTTTCATTTTCAACGGTTTCGTTTAAAAGGACATATTAAACGTGAATGTATAACAAAAATCCGTTGTCTCCTACACGCTCTGCTGAATTTTTAGGCCATAAAAGGAAAGTTATTTTCCTTGTTTCCGTTTCTGTTGTCTTTCGACAGAAGATTGTGTTAACACAATGCAGTTTTAAGTTTGTTTTATCCGCTGCCATACACCAAATACAGTTCAGGAACCATATTACATTTTGATTGAGCGCGACTAGGCCGCTGGCGCGTCCTTCAGGACAACGAATAGCAGAGTACGGAAACAGCTCACAGCGCTCCCACCCAAAACGACAGTTGTGAAGTGATTGGGTAATAGTTATTATTTAAAACATTTTTTGTGGAGGGGGGGGGGACGCATATAATATTCTGTGCCTAGGGGCGCAAAATTTTTGAATCCGCCACTGCCCTTCAGGCGGAATGACAGGCACATGCCAGATACTGTTTACTCATCTATGGTTTGCCAAACTGACAGTGTGTGATTCGTGAAAAAGATAGTTGTTATTGAGAAAAGTAAACAAATGATACGTGGCACAACAGAATGGTCAGTGTATCGTAAGCAGCTGAGAATAATGCGCGCGGCAGGAATGCTGAAGCTAGCCAAGCGTGCTTTGTGAGAGGAAGAGTTCACGTCGTTTGAAAAACATTGTCATGTAAGTAGATCTGCCTTTGTCAGTAATATATTTCAACAAATTAAATATAACAAATCACAGCACTCGTCCGGGATATTCGTATTTTCGGAATAATACCGACCACTACCTCATGTCTGTGTCTTGTTGTATGATTAGTTTATTTTTGCTGATACTGTTTATGCAACCACTGAAATGCTTTTTCTTGTCAGGACGAGACGATTAAAACACCGTTTTTCGTGAGGGCTTCTCGACTATTTCTAGCTTTCAGGGGAAATATGACGCTCACATTTACGTAGTATAATGTCTCTTATTACCTCCATATCCAAACAATGATAGTGAAGCTTATGTACTTCATATGTTGGTCGCTTTTACCAGGAGCATAAAGGGGTCATACCTGTGGAAAATACGCCTTTTCGACTTTTTGAAACAGATAACAGAGATACGCCAGCATAACAGGCAGCAAGTACATAACCTTGTTTTAGTTTCCTCCCTTGCTTCTAGGTCACATGTTTTTATAATATTCCTTACTTCCTCATTCGCTACCCTCACGATGAATTGTCTGTCCCTTCTTACCTTCTTACGATCTCAAATATGGTGGAGGCAGAAGATACGATTCCAGTGGGTAATGGCTCACCACTTATTGAACTGTGCACTGTTCGTGACAAAAGAATAAACTAAACAAAAAAGTATACAGATATAGGTAGCTGGAAACAATTATGTACTAACGAAAAGAGGTGGAACGCTTAAACGGCGAAAAACGAAACACTCTTCAGTGACAATAAAATTCAGTGTCCCATAAGGCTGTATTCTTCTGATGGTCAATACTTCCAATGTCCATATGCGTCATGTCAAAGTCAGCATATGGCAGGAGTATCTTCTCGCTACCCCCCATGTCCCTCCCACAGTACTCGCGTGACGCGTGTCGCGAGAAACTGTGCCACGACCTCAACGCCGCGCGACCTGGCTAACGCGCGTTTCGCCTCCCAAACGCGTCGCGTGGCAATTTGCGCGGTTCAATTTGAACCTGTGAAGTTACAAACAAGCGCGCTGCGCTGCGCCGGGCCACCCGCGCTATACGCGTCTCAATTTGCGCCCAGCGAAGGCTACTCCGTCACTCAGCGTGGAGCGTCGGTTTGTCTTTTTCGTAATTTTGGAATTTTCTCTATGGACTTTATGCAATCCTTTTGTGTTTTAGAAACTATAAATCTGATTGAATCTTCTTTCTACACGGTTTGTTGTCACTGATTTAAACGCTTTTATGCAAGTTTTCCTACTTTTGATGTTTATCACTTTTTGCCTATAAAATGGCTGAAATTAAAGTTTTCGTTCCGAAGGGTAATTTCCAAGAATAATTGCCTACCGGAGTCTCTGGGTCCGAACGATAAATATCGAACGTGCTGTCGGAAATTTATCGTGCGACTCAGGCGACAAAAGAAGAGCGTTACAAAAATACTTGTAATTGTAAAGGAGACGACTTACCTTACTCGTCGTCGGTGTTGTCGTCATTACGGTGGTCTGGATGGATAATTTGGAAGAGTCGAACCGTGTATTCTTCCTGATACTCGTTTGTTTTCCACACAGTACGTAATGAAACTGTAACGGTATTTCAGCATCGAAACTGCTCATACGAAGTTTTACACACTTCGCACCACCAGTCTACACAGTCCCTTCTGTCCCACTTCGCCTATATCGGTCGATCGTCCGCTCAAAGCTGGATTATGGGAGCTTCGTATACTCCTCTGCACGGCCGTCCATCTTACGCCGCCTCAACTCTATACAATATCGGGGTTTACGTCTTGCGATCGGAGCGTTCTATACTAGTCCCGTCGAGAGTTTTCATGCTGAAGCCGGTGAATTGCCACTAACCTACCGGCGCGATATACTGCTTTGTCGGTATCCCTGTCCGCTATTGTCAATGCCCGGCCACCCGTCTTATCGTTCCTTTTTTGACGACTCTCTCAACCGTCAATACGGGCTGTATGTCTCTGCCCTGCTACCTCCTGAAGTTCGCTTTCGTCGCCTCCTTCAGCACCTTGATTTTTCACTCCCTGCAACCTTTCGAGTGGGCGAGAGCCAAACGCCACCTTGGCTCCAGGCTCAGGTTCGCGTTCACCTTGACCTCAGCTCGCTCCTAAAGGAGGTTACCCCAGCTTCGGTATAGCGCTCCCGTTTTGTCTGACTTCGTTCGAAGTTCATTAATATGATCATCATTTATACAGGTGGTTCTAAGACCAATGACGGTGTCGGGCGTTCTTTTATTGTCAGGGCACACAGTTTCAAATACCGGCTCCATGGCCATTGTTCGGTCTTCACAGCTGAGCTATTTGCCCTCTACCAAGCTGTTCATTACATCTGCCGCCACTGACATTCTCCTTATGTCATCTGCTCAGATTCCCTGAGCGCCATCCAGAGCCTCAGTGATTCGTATCCGGTTCACCCTTTCGTGCACCAGATCCAACGCTCTCTTCAGCAGCTGGCGGACGACGGTTCTCCGGTTACCTTTATGTGGGTTCGTGGCCATGTCGGTATCCCTGGGAACGAAGCTGCAGATGCCGCGGCCAAGGCTGCGGTCCTCCAGCCTCGGACAGCTTCTTGTTGTGTCCCTTCATCAGATTATAGCAGGGCCATTTGTCAGCGCATTTTATCGCTGTGGCATGCCGCTTGGGCTACACTTGCGGACAACAAGCTTCGGGCCTTGAAACCTCTTCCCTGCCGGCCGAAGTGGCCGTGCGGTTACAGGCGCTGCAGTCTGGACCCGCAAGACCGCTACGGTCGCAGGTTCGAATCCTGCCTCGGGCATGGATGTTTGTGATGTCCTTAGGTTAGTTAGGTTTAACTAGTTCTAAGTTCTAGGGGACTAATGACCTCAGCAGTTGAGTCCCATAGTGCTCAGAGCCATTTTTTTGAAACCTCTTCCCACAGCTTGGACGACCTCTTCACGTCCTTCTCGGTGGGAGGCCCGGTTACGAATTGGACACTGCCGGTTCAGCCATCGCCATCTGCTGACGGCTGCGCCGGCGCCGTTCTGCCCATGTGGGAAGTTGCTGACGGTACGCCACATTTTAACGTCCTGTCCGAATTTTAATACATTGCGCGTTTATCTCGGCCTGCCATGTACTCTGGATGCCATTTTAGCGGATGACCCACTTGACAAACTGTCATTTGATTATGCTGTTTTTTTAATCCTATGCCTGTTAATATGTCTTTTATAGTGTTGTCCCTTTCAGTTGCTGTTTTAACCTTGTGCCTCGCGGTGTGTTCTTAACTTAGTCTGGGCGCTAATGACCATTGTAGTTGTGCGCCCTAAAACCACAAAAAAAACAGTCCCTTTTTTCCTACACTGGATAAAAACATGGAATTAGATTTTTCCATGTGAGAGAATTCGCCGAAGAAACGTCAAGAACACCAGACATCCTACTCACTAACGACATAAAGGTCTGGGTTTCCTTTTTTTTTTTTTTTTTTGGTCATCAGTCTACTGACTGGTATGATGCGGCCCGCCACGAATTCCTTTCCTTCCCTGTGCTAACCTCTTCATCTCAGAGCAGCACTTGCAACCTACATCTTCAATTATTTGCTTGACGTATTCCAATCTCTGTCTTCCTCTACAGATTTTGCCCTCTACAGCTCCCTCTAGTACCATGGAAGTCATTCCCTCATGTCTTAGCAGATGTCCTATCATCCTGTCCCTTCTCCTTATCAGTGTTTTCCACATATTCCCGTCCTCTCGAATTCTGCGTAGAACCTCCTCATTCCTTACCTTATCAGTCCACCTAATTTTCAACATTCGTCTATAGCATCACATCTTAAATGCTTCGATTCTCTTCTGTTCCGGTTTTCCCACAGCCCATGTTTCACTACCATACAATGCTGTACTCCAGACGTACATCCTCAGAAATTTATTCCTCAAATTAAGACCGGTATTTGATATTAGTAGACTTCTCTTGGCCAGAAATGGCTTTTTTGCCATACCGAGTCTGCTTTTGATGTCCTCCTTGCTCCGTCCGTCATTGGTTATTTTACTGCCTAGGTAGCAGAATTCCTTAACTTCATTGACTTCGTGACCATCAATCCTGATGTTAAGTTTCTCGCTGTTCTCATTTCTACTACTTCTCATTACCTTCGTCTTTCTCCGATTTACTCTCAAACCATACTGTGTACTCATTAGACTGTTCATTCCGTTCAGCAGATCATTTAATTCTTCTTCACTTTCACTCAGGATAGCAATGTCATCAGCGAATCGTATCATTCATATCCTTTCACCTTGTATTTTAATTCCACTCCTGAACCTTTCTTTTATTTCCATCGTTGCTTCCTCGATGTGCAGGTTGAAGGGTAGGGGCGAAAGGCTACAGCCTTGTCTTACACCCTTCTTAATACGAGCACTTCGTTTTTGATCGTCCACTCTTATTATTCCCTCTTGGTTGTTGTACATATTGTATATGACCCGTCTCTCCCTATAGCTTACTCCTACTTTTTCAGAATCTCGAACAGCTTAGGCCATTTTATATTGTCGAACGCTTTTTCCAGGTCGACAAATCCTATGAAAGTGTCTTGATTTTTCTTTAGCCTTGCTTCCATTATTAGCCGTAACGTCAGAATTGCCTCTCTCGTCCCTTTACTTTTCCTAAAGCCAAACTGATCGTCACCTAGCGCATTCTCAATTTTCTTTTCCATTCTTCTGTATATTATTCTTGTAAGTAGCTTCGATGCATGAGCTGTTAAGCTGATCGTGCGATAATTCTCGCACTTGTCAGCTCTTGACGTCTTCGGAATTGTGTGGATGATGCTTTTCCGAAAGTCAGATGGTATATCGTCAGACTCATATATTCTACACACCAACGTGAATAGTCGTTTTGTTGCCACTTCCCCCAATGATTTTAGAAATTCTGATGGAATGTTATCTATCCCTTCTGCCTTATTTGACCGTAAGTCCTCCAAAGCTCTTTTAAATTCCGATTCTAATACTGGATCCCCTATCTCTTCTAAATCGACTCCAGTTTCTTCTTCTATCACATCAGACAAATCTTCACCCTCATAGAGGCTTTCAATGTATTCTTTCCACCTATCTGCTCTCTCCTATGCATTTAACAGTGGAATTCCCGTTGCACTCTTAATGTTACCACCGTTGCTTTTAATGTCACCAAAGGTTGTTCTGACTTTCCTGTATGCTCAGTCTGTCCTTCCGACAATCATATCTTTTTCGATGTCTTCACATTTTTCCTACAGTCATTTCGTCTTAGCTTCCCTGCACTTCCTATTTATTTCATTCCTCAGCGACTTGTATTTCTGTATTCCTGATTTTCCCGGAACATGTTTGTACTTCCTCCTTTCATCAATCAACTGAAGTATTTCTTCTGTTACCCATGGTTTCTTCGAAGCTACCTTCTTTGTATCTATGTTTTCCTTCCCAACTTCTGTGACGGCCCTTTTTAGAGATGTAAATACCTCTTCAACTGTTCTGCCTACTGCGCTATTCCTTATTGCTGTATCTATAGCGTTAGAGAACTTCAAACGTATCTCGTCATTCCTTAGTACTTCCGTATCCCACTTCTTTGCGTATTGATTCTTCCTGACTAATGTCTTGAACTTCAGCCTACTCTTCATCACTACTATATTGTGATCTGAGTCTATATCTGCTCCTGGGTACGCCTTACAATCCAGTATCTGAATTCGGAATGTCTGCCTGACCATGATGTAATCTAATTGAAATCTTCCCGTATCTCCCGGACTTTTCCAAGTATACCTCCTCCTCTTGTGATTCTTGAACAGGGTATTCTCTATTACTAGCTGAAACTTGTTACAGAACTCAATTAGTCTTTCTCCTCTTTCATTCCTTGCCCCAAGCCCATATTCTCCTGTAACCTTTTCTTCTACTCCTTCCCCTACAACTGCATTCCAGTCGCCCATGACTATTAGATTTTCGTCCCCCTTTACATACTGCATTACCCTTTCAATATCCTCATACACTTTCTCTATCTGTTCATCTTCAGCTTGCGACGTCGGCATGTACACCTGAACTATCGTTGTCGGTGTTGGTCTGCTGTCGATTCTGATTAGAACAACCCGGTCACTGAACTGTTCATAGTAACACACCCTCTGCCCTACCTTCCTATTCATAACGAATCCTACACCTGTTATACCATTTTCTGCTGCTGTTGATATTACTCGATACTCATCTGACCAGAAATCCTTGTCTTCCTTCCACTTCACTTCACTGACCCCTACTATATCTAGATTGAGCCTTTGCATTTCCCTTTCTAGATTTTCTAGTTTCCCTACCACGTTCAAGCTTCTGACATTCCACGCCCCGACTCGTAGAACGTTATCCTTTCGTAGATTATTCAATCTTTTTCTCATGGTAACCTCCCCCTTGGCAGTCCCCTCCCGGAGATCCGAATGGGAGACTATTCCGGAATCTTTTGCCAATGGAGAGATCATCATGACACTTCTTCAATTACAGGCCACATGTCCTGTGGATACACGTTACGTGTCTGTAATGCAGTGGTTTCCATTGCCTTCTGCATCCTCATGTTGTTGATCATAGCTGATTCTTCCGCCTTTAGGGGCAATTTTCCACCCCTAGGACAAGAGAGTGCCCTGAACCTGTATCGGCTCCTCCGCCCTCTTTGACAAGGCCGTTGGCAGAATGTGGCTGAATTCTTATGCCGGAAGTCTTCGGCCGCCAATGCTGATTACTTATCAAAATTCAGGCAGTGGTGGGAATCGAACGCGGGACCGAAGACGTTTTGCTTGTGAACCAAAGACGCTACCCCTAGACCTCGGGTACACCCCTGAGTTTCCTTAGCAACTTATAAACAATTCGCGGAGGTGTGTAATTTAGAGCAACTAAGGGAACGACGGAAAACAGATAAAAATGACGATCACAAATAATTGATCACAACACTCATCACCGGAGTCGGATGATCGATTTACCATCGCACGTTCGATATGTATCGCTTGGACTCCGCGACTTCGATAGGCAATCATTCTTGGAAATTACCGAAACCTTTACAGTCACTTCCCTACACTATACTGTTGTTTTGTCAGAAATTTCGTTTAAATTTCACCAACCCTTTATAAGAAAACCTCTACCGTATGTTACCACCTATGAGTCATTACAAGAGAAATTTCTTTCTTTCCACCTCTACACTACTGGCTACTGAAATTGCTACACCACGAAGATGACGTGCTACAGGCGCGAAATTTAACCGACGGGAAGAAGATGCTGTGATATGCAAATGATTAGCTTTTCAGAGCATTCACACAAGGCTGGGCCGGCCGAAGTGGCCGTGCGGTTAAGGGCGCTTCAGTCTGGAACCGCAAGACCGCTACGGTCGCAGGTTCGAATCCTGCCTCGGGCATGGATGTGTGTGATGTCCTTAGGTTAGTTAGGTTTAACTAGTTCTAAGTTCTAGGGGACTAATGACCTCAGCAGTTGAGTCCCATAGTGCTCAGAGCCATTTGAACACAAGGCTGGCGCCGGTGGCGACACGTACAACGTGCTGACATGAGGAAAGTTTCCAACCGATTTCTCATACACAAACAGCAGTTGACCGGCGTTGCCTGGTGAAACGTTGTTGTGATCACTCGTGTAAGGAGGAGAAATGCGTACCATCATGTTTCCGACTTTGATAAAAGTCGGACTGTAGCCTATCGCGATTGCGGTTTATGGTATCGCGACATTGCTGCTCGCGTTGGTCGAGATCCAATGACTGTTAGTAGAATATGGAATCGGTGGGTTCAGGAGGGTAATACCGAACGCTGTGCTGGATCCCAACGGCCTCGTATCACTAGCAGTCGAGATGACAGGCATCTTATCCGCATGGCTGTAACGGATCGTGCAGACACGTCTCGATCCCTGAGTGAACAGCTGGGGACATTTGCAAGACAACAACCATCTGCACGAACAGTTCGACGACGTTTGCAGCAGCATGGATTATCAGCTCGGAGTCCATGCCTGCGGTTACTCCTGACGCTGCATCACAGACAGGAGCACCTGCGATGGTGCACTCAACGACGAACCTGGGTGCACGAATGGCAAAACGTTAGTTTTTCGGATGAATCCATGTTCTGTTTACAGCATCATGATGGTCGCATCCGGGTTTGGCGACATTGCGGTGAACGCACATTGGAAGCGTGTATTCGTCACCGCCATACTGGCGTGATGGTATTGGGTGCCATTGGTTACACGTCTCGGTCACCTCTTGTTCGCACTGACGGCACTTTGAACAGTGGACGTTACATTTCAGACGTGTTACGACCCGTGGCTCTACCCTGCGAAACCCTACATTTCAGACGGATAATGCACGACCGCATGGCCCTTCTGGATACGGAAAATGTTCGACTGCTGCCCTGGCCAGCACATTCTCCAGATCTCTCACCAACTGAAAACCTCTGGTGAATGGTGGCCGAGCAACTAGCTCATCACAATACGCCGGTCACTACTCGTGATGAACTGTGGTATCAATTTGAAGCTGCATTGGCAGCTGTACCTGTAAACGCCATCGAAGCTCTGTTTGACTCAATGCCCAGGTGTATCAAGGCCGTTATTACGGCCAGAGGTAGTTGCTCTGGGTGCCGATTTCTCAGGATCTATGCACCCAAATTGCATGAAAATGTAATCACATGTCAGTTCTAGTGTAATATATTTGTCCAATGAATACCCGTTTATCATCTGCATTCGTTCTTGGTGTAGCAATTTTAATGGCCAGTAGTGTAATACTTCAAAGATGGCAATTGCTTTTGTTAATTGTTCCTAGAAACGTTAGTAGCGTTTCTTAGTTGTTATTTCTGAAATTTCTCTGAAATTACACGACAACATTTTTTAGCTCTGTATTCGCATCAGACTTTTCCGTCGATGTACACTGTTTTCCGAGTAGGAGGCGCTATTTGTACGCGAAAACCGACGCTAAAACTTCACGAGCGCGCGTTCCTGCTGCTGCCGCTTCGTGCGTCAGACGCGTGAATGCGGCAAGGGCCGCATCGGCGCCCTCGTCCTCTGGGTCAGGCATGGCGGCAACTGTCTCTTCTAGGTGGGCACGGAAGTGGTCCCAGTCGACGTTGCGGTACTGCTTGCGGCCCTCCGGTGTTGCGAGTCCGTCAGTGGCGAGATCGAAGATCACAGGAAGGTCATCGGACGGTAGCGCCACGCGTGTCGTCGCGATGGCGTCGTGTGCGGCACTCTTGATGATAGCGAGGTCCAAGACGCCGGCGCGGCCGCGTTTGGGATAGTGTGTGGGGTCAAAGGGCCCCACCACTGTCGCGTCGTGTTGCTGGGCCGCTCGCAGTAGCCTCCTCCCGCTGGCGGTCGTCACCCGAGAGTTCCACTTCGGGTGTTTGGCGTTGAAGTCGCCGCCGATGAACAAGTTGCCACGCATCGACAACAGCGAGTGGAAGTCTCGCGGTTGCAGCAGCCACCCTCGTTGTCGATACGCGGCCACGAACTTCACCTGACCCGCTGAGGTGTTGACCACAACACCAGTGGCCTCGACTGTGGTCAATTCAGGCAGCTGGAACGGATGGTGGCGTAGCGATGTCTTCACATACACCGCCGTTCCGTCTCTCGGTCGGTGTGGTAGCACGGGAAATTCGGAGCCCGCACTTGCACTCCTGGTTTCAGCCAGGTTTCGGTGACGAGGCAGACGTCCACGGCCTCGTCACGCAGAAACTGCCGAAACTCGCCAGCTTGGTCACGAATACTGTTCGCGTTCCAAATGCAAACGTTGAGCCCCAGTACTGGCGTATTAGCCATGATGTGGGGCAGGGGTTGCACGTGTGGTGGTGGCCCGGTTGGCCGCAGTCAGGGCATATACTATCATCTGAGGAAGTTGCAGTATGAGCTGCTTGGATTCTCGCAGTATTTCACGCACCTCGAACGGCAGGCTGACCGTGTCCCGTATTTATGTCTGGACGGTGTCTGGCGTTCCCTGCGCCGTCCGCTCCCACTGCGACCGTGTCAGTTGGTAGCCGTATGCTCCGTCTTCCGTCCGCGCCTGCTTCCACTGTTTTCCCCGGTGGCGGCCGTTTCATGGCGTACCCTACGATGTGCGCGCACGCCATTCCTAGCACTGTCGACAGGCTGCGTTTGCATATCTTAACATCGACCTATGTGGAGGCCAATTTTATGAACAGACTGAAGGAGTGGCGATGAGTAGTCCCTTGTCTCCGGTAGTGGCAAATCTGTCATGGCAAATCTGTTTATGGAGAGATTCGAGGATGAGGCTATTACGACCACTGTCTACAAGCCGACCTGTTTCTTTACGTACGTTGATGACACGTTTGTCATCTGCCCACATTGTTGGGAAAAACTGCACGAGTTTCTTGATCTTCTGAACTCGAGACACCCTAGTATTAAGTTCACAATGGAACTAGAAAATAATGGTCAACTTCCTTTCCTGGATGTCCTGGTGAAAAGGAAGACAGACGGCACATTAGGTCATAGTGTGTATAGAAAACCTACACACAGCGACTTATACCTACAGGCTGACAGCTGGCAGCATCCGGCACAAAAGAACGGGGTGCTGGGAACACATGTTCACCGAGCCAAAACACTGTCCGACTCAGCTTGGCAGCAGAGTTAGAACACCTACAGCAAGTGTTCGCAGACTACAGATACTCAACAAGGGACATCCGCAAGGCGCTACATCCCTCCAGATGACCTGATACTGAGGGAGAAGAACAAGAAGAAGAAACCAGGAGGATAGCCTTTCTACCGTGTGCAGGACCTATATCTGCTAAGATCAGCAGAATACTGAGAAAGCACAATGTCAAGAGTGTGTTCTGCCCACCAAACAAGATCAGGGCGCTTCTTGGAAAGGTTAAGGATCGTCTGGGATTGAGAAAATCTGATATCTACCATATACCATGTGAATGCGGTATCTCTTACATTGGCGAGACCACCAGGACCGTGAACATAAGATGTAAAGAACACCAAAAGCATACCTGGCTACGCCGGCCGCCGTGACCGAGCGGTTCGAGGCATTTCAGTCCGGAACCGCGCTGCTGCTACGTACGACAAGCCACTAAATCGGCAATAGCAGGTCACTGCTTGGAACTTGAGCACACCATGAATTATGATAAAATCAGGAACTTATCTCAGATCCCCAAATTTTGGGATAGCGTCATCACTGAATCGATCGAAATCAAGATGACAGAGAACATGATAAACCGGGAAGCTGGATACCAACTCAGCACGGCGTGGAAACCGGCTTCAGACCTATTACAAAAACAACGGAAGAAAACACAAGACCAGGAGAATGATAGGGGTGCTGTAGAATGTCAGAATGGTCATCAATAGCAAATGCAGCCTGTTGACAGTGCGAGGAACGCGCCTGGCGGGAGCGAACTTAGGGAACGCCATGAAACGGCCGCCACCGAGGAAAACAGGGGAAGCGGGCGCGGACGGAAGACGGAACACCTGATGACCACCAGGAGAAAGTCTCCTGTACAAGCTCTTAGTGCAGGGGCTCCCCGTGCCCCAGGTTCGCCTCATCCGCAGTTACCTGGTAGATCGGACGTTCCACGTGCGGGCCCAGACTGGGACGTCACCAACTGCCGCAGCCGGGCAGGGGTGCCACAGGGGTCGGTCCTCGGGCCGATCCTCTACACCCTCTTCACCGCGGATACTCCGATGACTGACCGCGTACAGCTGGCTCTGTACGCGGTTGATACTGCTGTCTTCGCCCGAAGTATGGGGCCCCATCTTCTGCAGCAGAGGCTCCAGCTCGCATGCGACGATCTCGTCCGTTGGGCGGTCAGGTGACGCCTCCACTTTAATGCAGCGAAGACTCAAGCCCTCATTGTTACCCGCCGTCGCGTCCCCTTGGACTCCGACCACCGCCAATCGCCGGCAGTGCTGTTCCATGGAGCGACACCGCACGATACCTGGGCGTCACGCTCGACCGCCGTCTTACGTGGCGCCAACATATCGCAGATGTCAGACGAAAGGCATCAGGAAGACTCAGTCGTCTTTATCCGCTCCTCAACCTGAGCTCAACGCTACCTCCTCACCTCGGGGTGACTCTCTTCAAGGCGCTGCTCCGCCCTGTCCTTGAGTACGCCGCGGTGGTGTGGGGGAATGCTGCAGACCCTACAAAATCGAGCCCTCCGGCTTGCCCTCCACGTGGATCGCAACTTCCCTTCGGCGGTTGCACACCAGATGGCCGGAGTACAACGACTCCGCGAACGTTTCCGCGAGACAGCGCAACTCTTATATCAGAAGACGCAAGTTTCGCACAATCCGTAAATACGGGCGCTTGGGAGGAAAATTCACTTTCGAACAGACCTGCTAGTCGACCGGATCGGTTAGCCAGTGACGACCTCCACTGACGGATCGCCCAGAAGACAAACATACCATGAAGTCCTTATGTCTCACCAACTCAGACTCTGGAGGAGAAGCCGCAGGGCTGGACACACCATACACACACGGGTTGAAGTCCACCCCCACTGAAGATCCGTGGCGAGCGAGCGAGCGAACCTGGAGAAAGTCGGAAGAGTCACCAACAGCAAACGCAGCCTGTCGACAGTGCTAGGAGCGCGCATGGCGGGTGCGGACCTAGTAGGGTACGCCATGAAACGGCCGCCACCGGGGAAAACAGCGGAAGCGGGCGCGGACGGAAGAAGGAACATCTGGCGACCAACTGACACGATCGCAGCGGGAACGAACGGCGTAGGGAACGCCAGATAGCGTCCATACATAAATACGGGACACTGTCAGCCTGTCGTTCAGTCACAGGAAGCACCTGATGAAGACGCCGAGGTACGACGTCGAAACATTGTATTAGAAAAACGCAGACCACCGGCAGTATACCCGATTCAACGAGATGCCACAAAAACGCCGGGAAAGACTAAGAAATTACAATGCTGATTTGCTTTTTTGTCCATAGGAGTACCGTATAAAAGAATTTGTTCCTACAGGACACAGTGTCAACCAAGTGTTTCCCTGAAAGACTCAGGGAGAATCGAGTGAAGCCGGACATTGCAGACAAGTGGATGCTGCGTCATGGCAACGCCTCATGACACACGGCCGCTTTCATCACGGAATTTTAAACCTCAAAAGGCATTCCTGTTGTTCCACAACCCCCCTCCCCCCCCCCCCCCCCCATCAACTGATCTGAGTCTTCGTGACGTTCTTCTTTTCCCGAAATTTAAACATGTCTTAAAAGGACGTCATTTGCGGACTCTGTAGAACATTCCATACAATGTGACCGAGATGTTAAAGGTCCTGCCAGTTGAAGCCTTTCAACGCTGCTAGCACGACTGGAAACAACGACTCCACCAGTGCATAGCTGCCGGAGGATACTACTTTGAAGGGGTCATTCATCTACATCTACGTGATTACTCTGCTATTCACAATAAAGTGCCTCGCAGACGGTTTAGTGAACCACCTTCATGCTGTCTCTCTACCGTTTCACTCCCGAACGGCGCGAAGGAAAAACGAGCACTTAAATTTTCCTGTGCGATCCCTGTTTTCTCTTATTTTATCGTGATGATCATTTCTCCCTATGTAGGTGGGTACCAACAGAATTTTTTCGCAATCGGAGGAGAAAACTGTTGATTGAAATTTCATGAGAAGATCCCGTCACAACGAAAAAAGCCTTCGTTTTAATGGTTGCCACTCAAATACACGTATCATGTCTGTGGCACTATCTCGGCTACTTGGCGATTATACAGAACGAGCTACCCTTCTTTGAACTTTTTCGATGTCATTCGTCAGTCTCACCTGATGCGGCTCCCACACCGCACGGCAGTATTCCAGCATAGTGCGGAAACGCGTGGTGTAAGCAGTCTCTTTAGTTAGACCTGTTGCAACTCCTGTTATGCCAGTGAATCACAGTCTTTGGTTTGCTCTACCCACAACATTACCTTTGTGATCGTTCCAATTTAGGTTATTTGTAATTATAATCCCTATGGATTTAGTTGAATTTACAGTCTTCAGGTTTATGGTACTTATCGCGTTATCGAAATTTAGCGGATTTCTTTTAGTACTCAAAATAACTTCACACTTTTCTTTATTCAGGGTCAATTGGCACTTTTCACACAATGCAGATATCTTATCTTAATCTTTTTGCAATTCTATTTGGTCATCTGATGACTTTACAAGACGGTAAAAGGCAGCATCATCTGCAAATACAAATACGTGCTGCTGAAAAGAAGTAGGTTCACTGCTGCCGGAAACTGAAATTAACATTTTCAGGAAAGTAAGAAATCTGAGTTGATGTAGGTGTGGAAAACAGTCCACCAGCCTTACCACCGACTTTTTTCTTCAGACAGATCTTCAAAAACACCCAGGAGAACGTCATGATGGATTTCCAGTGATTCTGTTGATTGTACTCTCACCCAACACCTTGCAGGACAGAATGGTTGCAAAATCAGTCTGGGAATGTTTTTTTACAAAACTGCCTTCGTTGTCTTCTTGCGGCGAGGGAAACACTACCAGCCTCTTTGGCGAATATCTTGACTTGAGTTTACGAATACTGTAGAAAGTCTTGCGCGTAACTAATACCTTCCATTGCATCTTGCGCTACCAAATTCAAATTATGCGTCGAACAATGAACAAATATAGCTCTCGGCTCCAATTGAGTAATTCTATTTTGTAGTCCTGTTAAATGTCCACTGACATTCCTCTTACCATCATAATACTGATCACGACAGGGATAAACGTCTTATGACACCCTCGACAGCTTGTACTTCAACTTGAAGATTTTTGTAGACAGATCTGAAGCATATGGATATTTATTCCTTCACTGATATGTCGGAAGTCTCATGTACAAAGAGGAAAAGTATTATGCTGCCTTCATTTTTCCACAGTATTTTGAGAGACAATTTCATTCATTATATAACAGGGAAATCCCATTAATTGTAGTTCGCCGCAACTAAAAATTCAGCCGGCCGGAGTGGCCGAGCGGTTCTAGGCGCTACAGTCTGGAACCGCGAGACCGCTACGGTCGCGGGTTCGAATCCTGCCTCGGGCATGGTTAGTTAGGTTTAAGTGGTTCTAAGTTCTAGGGGACTGATGACCTCAGAAGTTAAGTTCCATAGTGCTCAGAGCCATTTGAACCATTTTTGAACTAAAAATTCAGCTCAGGAGCATCTGCTGCTCTACACAGCAGCAACTGGTGATTTCGCCAACAAGTGCAAATCTGGCGCTGTAAATGCATATGTAACGGATTAGGAACGGGACGTGTGCAGAAAAGGTCAAGGAAGCGAGAAAGGCATAATGTTGATTTTATAGTTAACCACAGCTCACACAATTCGTTCAGTACGAGCACCGGGAACGTCGACGAGATGCTGCATGTGTCAAACGACGTGATCAACAGTTGCTCGGAGCTGCTCCATTGGAATCTCAGCAACATGTTCCTATATAACGGCTTTCAGATCAGGTCGAGGCCGAACGTGTCCTTGGTAAACACGCGTTCATTTACATATCCCCAAAACGAAAGATCACATGGATTCAGATCAGGTGATCTTGCAGACCATGCATCCGGAAAACCTCGGGAGATAACACGACCTTGGAAGGTTCACTAAGCATATCTTTCAATGAGCGAACGAAATGAGGTGTTGCGTCATATTTCATGAAAACAGCGGTTTCAACACAGTTGCGCTCTTCCAAAGCAGGAATCACATGCTGTATAAGGAGGTATCGATAAGGTGTAGACGACACGGTACACCTGACAGGTCTTCTGGGTGTATTTTCTCGAAAGAAGAACTGACTGACAATGAAAGTGCTTGTGAATGCACACTACACAGTCACATTCGGCAAGTGTAATGGCTCTTCGTGCACAACACGCGGTGTAACAGTACCCCAAATTCGGTGGTTCTGTGTACTTACTGCATCCTGTAGTGTAAAATGTGCCACGTCAGTCCATAGAGTGATTTCCCTAAATCACTCCAGGCAAATCCCGGGATGGTTCCTCTGAAAGGGCACCGCCGACTTCCTTCCCCATCCTTCCCTAATCCGATGAGACCGATGCCCACGCTGTCTGGTCTCCTTCCCCAAACAACCAACCAACCAGTCGATAGAATATTGCCCTGCCACATGTCATCAACTTCGATCCGTGCCAGAAACGGAAGAGCAAATTCAGATCCTTGCCGCGGATCATGAGGTTTTCTGGTGCTCCACAGTCTGGATCTTGTAGGGATGCCAGTTTAGTAAACAGAACGCACTCATATCCGTACTGTTGACCACGGGATGCATGATTCTCTGGAGACTGCGCGCGCACTAGCGCTACGCAGGGCAAGTTCTGCACGGTCGGTTGCAGCAACAGCAACTCCGTCGATAACTTCCACCGGGGTAAGTCGCCTTCCTCTTACAGGCACCGCGCCAAGTGCACCTGTGTTTTTGAATTTCGTTCTCACCTTCTTTAAAACATTTAATGACACCTGACCTCTCCTCAGAACGTTCATTCGGCGGTACTCTTTTAGCGCAGCACTGTAGCTGCCGCCGCTCACACAAAACAGTTTCACTAAAAGTGCACTGTCTCTATCCTCGATAACCATACTGTTCACTCAGGTCACGGCTTGTCAAATAACAGCGTTGGTGCTATGCCGTCATTCAAATGGTGTAAAGCTCCAGCTTCGCACCTGGTGGCCAAAACTGGAAGTAATTTTTTTCCAGTGTAAATAGGTTCCGCACTAATGCATTACCATTCCTACCAAGCGTCGTTGGATTTCGGCGAGTAGCTTCACTTTAATTAAAACCAACTTTTTCCATCCTTGGTGATATACGACCTGTCTGAAACTTGTTGCTGTTGTACTACAGATGACGGAAGACACATTCTCGGATTCCTCATTTTCTGACTGAACGTGCTTTGCACTGTGTTCAGCGTCAGTAATCTGCCCATGATGACGACGACAGACGTATGACGAATTTATCCAAAGTGAGTAGCAAACCTACTGCTAGAATTCGAAAGTACGTAAAGAGGCAATACTCAATATTGACACAGTTTTCCACATGCGTCCAGTAATCGTGCCACGTTTAAAAACGGCGAAACTTCTTGGCCGGCGAAGAGCTCTTGTCCAAGGCATCCGGTCGGTAGACCCTTTTCGTACTGTTGACACGGTAAGAGCCCTTTTTTATGAAAATGAGAACTTTCCTACACACAGTCTAAACTGCCCTGTCCTTCCACGTCATTATCTCTCGGAGAATGATAGTAAGCTAGATTACAGGAAAATAACTTCACTGAAATCGTAAAAAGCTTCGCTCTTACCTGATTAAAACAAACAAAAGACAAAAAACATTACTGAGGCAGTCGATCACAATCGGAATCCTTATGTTTAGTTTTATTCTTTATTAGTGCTCAGTATCGGCAAACACTTATTTTAAAACAAATGTTGACAAATTAGTGGGCAAATTGTTGCGTGTCTCACACTATACTTCCATTGTTATTCTGGGGACTGCCTTCGATTCGACCAGAGATAGCGAAAAATCGCAGAGGTTTTTTCCCCTTGGCTCTTTCCTTTTCTGCTCACAAAATTGCATTCAGCTACACTTGCCCTACGTATGACTGCTAATTTTGGGAGCAAAGGAATCAGCCTCCTGTCATTTTCTGACTACTTTCACTCAGTAATGTCTTACGGATGGGGTAACTGAACATTTAAAAGGAAATATTGATTGCACGGAAGACAGCTGCAAGAATAGTATACGGTGTTCACACGCAGTCTTCATATAAGTACCTCTTGAAGGATTTAGGCGTGTTAACTGCGCCATCACAATACAAATATTCGGTAATGAAATTCGTCGTAAATAACCCACTGTTGTGGCTGTGCCCTCTTGTAATGTTTTGTGGTTCCTGGCTACATGAGGAGAGGGTGGTATGCTAGGTGGGGGGCTGTTTCCTCTCACTTCAACACAAAATGCACACGTGGTAAAAATACACTGTATTACAGGAACCAATTGTGTACTAACTTCAATTATGTCCAGTCTGAAGTTCTGTAGTTAACAGCAATCAAATAACAGGTACTAATTCTTGAATCTTGTCCGTGTCCATATCACAACTATACACAATGAAGTTCATTCACAGCTCGCTAAGGTGTGAGGCGACGACTATCACTGCGGAAGACTAGATCACAGTGCGAACTGACTCCCGACGCGACGTACGTTTTTTCTTCTTTTTTATTGTTCGTTCACTCAGTTTTTTTTATTACAGAGGATTGCTAAACCCTCTGACCGAACACGCTGAGCTACCGTGCCGGCGTCTGAGATACTGTGATTGATTGATAGCTCGGTCGCCTATATGCACGCTGCCGTGGGGGCGTTATCGACGCGTAGTCTTGGGGCTGTTTTGGTTTTCTCTTGTCATAAGGGCGCTTATTTCAGCGCCTGCTATACAATATTTGCTACTACTGACTGGTGTGATGGTGAAGGCGCACGCCAGCACACCCACCACAGTTATCTGAAAAGAATATGATGGCCGTACTTTCGACACTAGAGAAAAAATACCTTTATTAGCCATTACTGAAGCTGTTAGTGGTTGAGATAGGAGTTCATTATGCAGCAACAAAAATTATTGATCATTTGTACACTAACATATCTGACAGGTAGTAAAGTAAATTTTAAATCAATGTAACCTGTAATCCTGTCTTTTATCCCATGGAAGGTTTGTCAGGAAAAAAACGATCTGGCTTTTATGTTGCACAAATGCATGAGTGGAATGAAAATGGCATGTTCATTAATGTCAATACTAATGACGCAAAGGAATCAGAAGAAAAATTCGGAGTAGGTGTTAAAATCTATGGAGAAGAAATAAAAACTTTGAGGTTTGCCGATGACATTGTAATTCTGTCAGAGACAGCAAAGGACTTGGAAGAGCAGTTGAACGGAATGGACACTGTCTTGAAAGGCGTATAAAAGATGAACATCAACAAAAGCAAAACGAGGATAATGGAATGTAGTCGAATTAAGTCGGGTGATGCTGCGGGAATTAGATTAGGAAATGAGACACTTAAAGAAGTAAAGCAGTTTTGCTATTTGGGGAGCAAAATAACTGATGATGGTCGAAGTAGAGAGTATATAAAATGTAGACTGGCAATGGCAAGGAAATCGTTTCTGAAGAAGATAAATTTGTTAACATCGAGTATAGATTTGAGTGTCAGGAAGTCGTTTCTGAAAGTATTTGTGTGGAGTGTAGCCATGTATGAAAGAGAAACATGGACGATAAATATTTTGGACGAGAAGAGAATAGAAGCTTTCGAAAGGTAGTGTTACAGAAGAATGCTGAAGATTAGCTGGGTAGATTACATAACTAATGAGGAGATATTGAATAGAATTGGGGAGAAGAGGAGTTTGTGGCACAACTTGACAAGATGAAGGGACCGATAGGTAGGACATGTTCTGAGGCATCAAGGGATCACAAATTTAGCATTGGAGGGCAGCGTGGAGGGTAAAATTCGAGAGGGAGACCAAGAGATGAATACACTAAGCAGATGTAGAAGGATATAGGTTGCAGTAAGTACTGGGAGATGAAACAGCTTGCACAGGATAGAGTAGCGTGGAGAGCTGCATCAAACCAGTCTCAGGACTGAAGACCACGACAATAACAACAACAACAACAACAACAATGACGTGCGTAGATATCCTGTAAACTGACTCTTTCCACATAATTTTGATAAAAGAGCCGTTCCAATGGTCTACGGAACATGTAACTTTCTTACCCAAATTACGGTGGCTGATTTGTTACGTCACATAATGTATTTTCTGCATTCCGTTCCACTTTCCTTCCTTTCACATTCGTTCTTATACTTTAAAAGAAGGATACAAAAGTCTATAGGTTTCAAGGGAATTGACTTCGAACAGCCCTGTAATTTGCCGTTTCACACTTTCTGGGTCCTTGCAAGACTTAAGAATGACAAATGTGGTATCCTCTTTTTGCTATTGCGGCAATTTGTTGCGCTGCATATGCTCCCTTTTGTATAAACCATGTTACAAATCAATGTCATAGATACAACTTGAATTCACCGGATATCTCCTTCAACAGTGTAGCTGACTGTCCGCTTGGTGCGCTGCTGTCGTAGGTGTATCGCGACTGTATATGCTAAACTGTATTTCAACTGTTTTTAACTGCGATATTGTTCAAATCATGTCCAGTATTCCACACGCTGTTTCGGAGAAGCCTTTCAAAAGTACAATTTGCTCACCACAATGTAAGAAAACTTTGAAGTGTACAGACCCACCTGATCACGAGTTTTCCTTGAATGAACTACGCCTTAGACCACAGACGCTGTCGGTGCCTGAAGTGACGACGAAGCACCAAACGTAGAACTCACCGACCACGGCGTGAGGACCGCGACCCAGATATAGACACATAAAGAATCGAGGGCGCCCGCGTTTTTATATTCGTACCCACCACCCCTCCGGCCCGTTAGGCGCTCTCGCCCACCTCAAAAGTTACCGAGTCAGCAACACTCAAACGGTGCAATCTCTAACTTTTCGTCGTATGAGACGCGTTAAAAGAAATGTTGTTGGATGCACACTTACTTGGTGATTGATTTGATGACATATTTGACTATACAATCAAAAAGCTGCTATTAAACTTCATTTTGCTGCAATTTATTTTTTACTGTTTCAGCATAATCTGGCAAACTTGAAAGCTTAAATGGGGCGTTCTTAGTTTCAAAGTCTGCCAGACTGTGATGAAATAATGAAAGACAGTTACAACAAAGCAAAGTTTAATATCAGGTGGTAGAAATAATACTTTTGATCATAGGAAGTGGAGCAAATTTCAAAGACGATTTTTCGCGAAGAGATCCATAATTTAATATCTGATAATGAACCTACGGCCGAGCGGTTCTAGGCGCTTCAGTCCTGAATCGCGCTGCTGCTACGGTCGCAGGTTCGAATCCTGCCTCAGGCATGGATGTATGTGATGTCCTTAGGTTGGTTAGGTTTGAGTAGCTCTAAGTCTAGGGGACTGATGACCTCAGATGTTAAGTCCCATAGTGCTTAGAGACATTTGAACCATTTAATGAACCTACGCATAGCTATAAAAAATGGCGTAAATTTTATTACTACACTAAACGTGATACCTACTTTAATATCTTCTTTTACGCACAATACTTGGAATAATTTCCTCGTGTATATTTTTGCCTAAAATTAATAATATTTCTCAAACATTTTTGTGAGTTCTGTAAAAATTATACAATGGATTAGTCTCCGAATTTTCATTGTGAAACGGAAATTTGGAAATGGAAAAACAGAGATATCAAATTGAAAAGCGTGAGGTCTAGTTTGACAAGGAAGAAATTAATTCTTGAAACTAATCATGATAATTAAGAAGAGCAATTAGTGATTGGGTGAGGGAAAATTTTTGTCATAATTTTCACATCCAAATTATGGATGACAAATTGATAAATTGGGTACCACATTGACGCGCGTGAGGTCTAGCGCAAAAAAAAAAAATTACTTTAAAGTAACCCAGCTAATTAAGAAAAATTTTGTTAGTGATTTCAGGAGAAACTGGTAGGTGAATTTTCATAGCCAACTGAAGATTAGGTGACAGACAAATGTGGTACAAAATTGACCAGTGTGAGATGTAATTCTGTAAAAAAAGTTTTAATTGCTTGAAAGTACTGATGACAAATAAAGAATTAGTGATCTGAGGGAAAACTTGAAATTTTTAACGAACACCTACGGAAATGAAGTGTCAAAAATGTATAAGACAGCAAAAATTGAAGCTAGTTTGCTTTCACTCTTAATACAATACCAATTGACTCTGAAGTATATTGTATTTCGTGATTTATGAGCAAAACTTGAAAATAAAAAAAATTAAAAATAAAAGGTAATATAATTTGTGAAATGATTTGTAAGAAATAATACAAATTAGAGAAACATTTGACCTGTCTTTCAATGATGCTCCAAATTATATAAAACAAACGAGGTGGCCATTGAGAACTTGAAGCTCAGTGTTTAACTTAGAATATAAGTATTTTATAGGGTACTTGAGAATATTTATCTTGCGGAATCTTACTCATTGGTCTCCTTATGTCACTAACATATTAACATCTCATAGTTTTGCGTAATTAAAATTCTTGAATCAAATTATCACCGAATAAGTCATTGTTATTTGTGTCGTCATTATTAGACGACATCTGCGTTTATTACACATTCATCATCAGTCATCAAACATGAACAAGGTTAGTTACTTATACGTGAGACTTTCCGTCTCTCACTAAAATTTACGAGTGATCTCCCACTGTGTAATATGTTATCTCTAGCGCCCTTCTTGCACTGTAAAGTGACACGTTGACATACGATTTTAATGTGACTTAGTTTGGATTAACTAACGCACGTTAGTGAAACTTCCAGACAAATTAAATCGGTGTGTTCAAAATGGCTCAAATGGCTCTGAGCACTGTGGGACTTAAGATCTGTGGCCATCAGTCCCCTAGAACTTAGAACTACTTAACCTAACTAACCTAAGGACAACACACACATCCATCCTCGAGGCAGGATTCGAACCTTCGACCGTAGCGGTCACGCGGTTCCACACTGAAGCGCCTAGAACCTCACGGCCACACCGGCTGGCAAAAGGTGTGTCGGACCGGGATTAGAACCCGAACCTTTACCTTCCACATGCAGCGCTCTTACTTGTAACTTGCCATTCGTCTCACAATTTACACTGAAGCGCTAAGGAAACTGGTACAGGCATGCGTATTCAATTACAGAGATATGCCGAAATCGGAAGCGCCTATATAAGACACCAACTGTCTGGCGCAGTTCTTAGTTCGGTTACTGCTGCTATAATGGCAGGTTATCAAGATTTAAGAGAGTTTGAACGTGGTGTTATAGTCAGCGCAGGAGCGGTGGGACACTGCATCTCCGAGATAGCGATGAAGTGGGGCTTTTCCTGCACGACCGTTTCAAGAGTGTACCGTGAATATCAGGAATCTGGTAAAAGATCAGATCTCTGACATCGCTGCGACCGGAAAAAGATTCAGCAAGAACGGGACCAACCACGACTCTTGAATCTTTCAACGTGACATACTTGCAACGCTTCAGCAAACTGCTGCAGATTTCAGTGCAGGGCCATCAACAAGTGTCAGCGTGCGAACCATTAAACAAAACATCATCGATATGAGATTACGGACCCGAAGGCCCACTGTGTACCCTTGATGACTGCACGACACAAAACTTTACGCCCGGCCTGGGCCCGTCAACACCGACATTGGACTGTTGATGACTGTAAATATCTTACCTGGTCAGACGAGTCTCGTTTCAAATTGTATCGAGCAGTGGACTTGTATGGATATGGAGACAACCTCATGAATCCATGGACCCTGCATGTCAGTGGGGGCCTGTTCAAGCTGCTAGAGGCTCTGTAAGGATGTGGGGCATGTGCAGCTGGAGGGATATTTGACCCTTGATAGGTCTAGATATGACTCTGACGAGTGACACGTATGTAAGCATCCTGTCTGATCATCTGCATCTTTTCATGTCCATTGTGCATTCCGACGGACTTGGAAAATTCGAGCATGACAATGCGACACCCCACACGTCCCAAATTGCTACAGAGTGGCTCAAGGAACACTCTTCTGGGTTTAAACACTTTCGCTGGCCACCAAACTCCCCAGACGTGAACATTATTGAGCATATCTGGGATGCCTTGAAACTTGCTATTCAGAAGAGATCTCCACCCTCTCGTACTCTTACGGATTTATGGACAGCCCAGAGGATTCATGGTGTCAATTCCCTCCAGCACTACTTCAGACATTAGTCGAGTCCAAGCCGCGTCGTGCTGCGGCACTTCTGCGTACTCGCGAAGGCCCTACAAGATATTAATCAGGCGTACCAGTTTCTTTGGCTCTTCGGTGTAGATCATTTAATCAAATTAATTTCCTCTTCGAAAGATTGAAAATGATGTCCTCTTTCACCTCCATGCCGTATTCTGACCTTTATGTGTGCTATCTCCCAAGTGCTGTCGGTTCCGACGTCGTAATCCTCTTGCCGTCAGATCCCGCTGCAACTCCTTGTTCCACGTTTACATGTAACAGCTAGTGCTTGCTCCGCCCGCTGCAACTAACTACCTCCATGCCTGGAGTTGGCTTCTGGCTGCGTTTTACGAGCGGCGCCTAACTGCCTCTTAATCATGTTTCTCATTTTGTGCTGCTTACCCACTGTGTTTGCGAAAACAGGGCGTTCGTTTTCTGCAACAGAACGACACGTGTCGCGAACGTGTCCCGCGGACGCTTCAAGTTCTGCCTGAGAGACTGCGGTCATGGTGACACCGACACCGGCAGATTACGGCAACGACCGACTTTGTCCGAAGACGGCCGATCTTTTCAGACCAGTACGTCACTACGAGCGCGGCCAGATGCAGCCGGTCTCATCGTCCGAACGTACAGAATTCGGACGACATTCGACGAAATTCAAATCTTTCTTCGGTCGAATCTCCCGACGTTCTCACACACGAAATATGGATCGTGAGAAACTGATAAATTGAATCCAAGAAAGATCGTATTTGTGTCATGTTGAGAATATAAATTGTCGTAATCAGGATATAGCTCAGAATTTGTGGACTGAAATTGGTGCTTTATTGGAAACCACTGGTAGGCAAAATCACAGTCGGGTATTTTAGGCGTATATTATAACCCCAAAAAATAATTCATTAAAGAGAAAAGAGTGGCGTATATTACGCTTAAAGTTACCATACTGGATGTTTTTTGGGTTTTGGTAGCTGAGCACTATCGGTCTACAAATTACTGTTGCTATTTACTGGCGTTTTTACGCCAGCAAGGTCGCCATTCTTTTACTTGGGGTGATTGCAAATGTGGTGCATGTGTTACCACTTTTCAATACAGCTGCTCTTAAAAGTATGTTATTCTAAAATTCATGTTTGCCTGTCGCGCGTATCTTTAGTGACAGTCACTGAAGTGTAAATGACATATTTCTCTTTTGCTGAATTTATTTGTAGTTGTGGCGAGTCTTCGTTATCTTCCTTTTCAAATATCACCACGAATAATCTCGAGTACGTAATAGAACGTTTCTCTCTTCATCTCACACGCTGATGGAAAAAACTCGCAATACCAAGAAGGAGTTGTACAACGAAAACTAAAGTTGGTAGGCGCGTTTCTACATCTGAAAGATGATGTCTATTCGGACTTTGTGTCATTTGCAAACGAGTGGCGCTAGCTTGGTACAAACACAACATAGGCTACTGTAACTGCTTCTCGATTGGATGCTAAGCGAGGCCAGATGGACGACGTTGGACAACAATGGGGCACATACTGACTTCACATCGGATTGGCAGAAAAGCGTATCACGTGTAAGTATAGCCTAGGGCTGCGGTCGCACTGACACAGACTGCATTCCTCCGACGACCGACATCGGCCGAAGACGGCCGATCTTTTCAAAAAAATACGCCAGTACGTATGCGGTCTTGTTACAACCGATCTCAGTCTCAACGCCCGAACGAACAGAGTTCGAACGACTGTGGGTGGATTTCAAATCAGTTTACATATTGTCTTCTTTGTTTTACGGCCTCTTTCTTCCTCAGTCGCAGTTACACAAGCTATATATGTTAATACCGTCTTTCTGCGACAGTAATAAAAGCCATAGTGACACTGAAGCGTTTCACTTTATAATAACGTACCTTCAATGGTCGCTGCGAAAATAAATCTTTTCTTCAAATTTTGTTTGCTGTGATCACGAACAGTTATCATTCTTCAACTTACTTCTGTAAACAATAAGTCCCAGAAGTATGAGGATTGACAGAGCATTTTTGTTTTTTCATAGTCCACAGTATGGCCAGTCTTTATACAATGGTCAGCCACGGCTGATTTGGTGGCCTGGCATAATTCGGTATGACGCTTGTGTTCGCGGCACTTCTCTTCTACAGTGCGGACTGTCTCCGCAATGTAAGATTTTCCGCACTGACAGTGAATTTGATAAACGCCTGGTTTTCGAAGGCCTACATCATCTTTCACTGAACCCAATAGAGTCAAGGGGGCCGGAATACACATTTCACATTGTGTTTCCCCAGGATTCTACCGGTTTTTCTTGAGGTGTTTCCGACAAACGGAATGCACACCAATGACTTGTGTTCTTCTATTTCTTCTTCTTGTTCTCATGGCGCAGTCTGTCTGAATGCGTGTCTTATTTGCTTCTGGTTGTACCCATTTTTCCGAAACGTTGTCTCGAGGTGCCGCAGCTCTGCTGGAAGGCTCTCCT
The DNA here is from genome assembly GCF_023864345.2 of Schistocerca serialis cubense. NCBI lineage: Eukaryota > Metazoa > Arthropoda > Insecta > Orthoptera > Acrididae > Schistocerca > Schistocerca serialis. Next base: position 917,984,510 of record NC_064639.1, read on the forward strand.
GATCGCAGATCGATCGTGCCCTGTGAACAAGTGTGCGCAAAACGCCTTCACGCTGGGAGTTTTGGTGGCAACTGGAGGCATTTAGGTACAAATCGGTGTGTGTAGGTTCTCTGAATACACAATGTCCCAGCTTCCCGTCAGATTTCCGTTCCACCAGGACGACAAGAAACGGTAGGGCACCATCCTGCTCCACCTCTATCGTGAACTGTATGTTGGGGTACAGCGAGTTGAGGTGTTCGAGAAATTCATTTAAGATGTCCCGTCCATTTGGCCAAACAACGAAGGTGTCATCCACGTAGCGGAAGAAACAAGTTGGTTTTTGTTTGGCTTGTTCTAGTGCTTTCTCCTCGAAATTCTCCATAAAAAGTTGGCTACAACCGGCCCCCATGGCGACGCCATCTGTCTGTTCATAATAATTTCCGTCGAACAGCAAGTATGTTGAGGTGAGCACGAACTCGAAGAGCCTTGTTGGGTTGTTGTCGAATTTCTTGCTTATCAGATCGATGGAGTCTTTCAGTGGTACCCTGGTGAAGAGGGACACTACGCCGTAGCTCACTAACAGGTCGCTATCCTGGAGCCGAAGTTCTTGTATACGTTGCAGAAAGTGGATGGAATTGCGGATGTGGTGTTCGCATTTTCCCACAAAAGGACTAAGGAAACCCGTCAGGTGTTGGCCCAGTTCATAGGTTGCTGCTCCTATGTTGCTGACTATTGGGCGCATAGGTGTCCCATCCTTGTGGACCTTTGATAGCTCATACAGTCGTGGCGGTGCAGCCGCTCGTGGTCGAAGTTTCTTGACAGTTTTTCCATCAAAGATACTGCGAAGAAGTTCAACGGTTCTTCTTTGAAGGCGATTCGTCGGGTCTCCTTCTATCCTTCTGTACGCTGCGTCATCGAGAAGATCGTACATTTTTCTCTTATATTTTGAGTGCAGGAGCAGTACTGTAGCATTGCCTTTGTCAGCAGGCAAGACCACCTACTCAGGATCGCTGTGTAACTCGCGGATGGCTACTCTCTCCTCCTTAGAGATGTTCTGTTTCAGTGGTGCGGCCCTGGTGAGCGCACAGCACGTTTCTTCTGCTTCATTGGCTGACAGAGTGTAGGTGGCCTGCTTATAATGTCCACAATCGGTAGAGATGTCGGGGTTGGGGCGAAGTTGAATCCTTTCTTGAGCACCGACTTTGCTGCGTCATTGATCGTTCTTCCTGTAAGGTTGAAGACAATACGCTTAGGTAGTTCTTTCGTAGTCTTCTGACAAACTGCAAGGCGTTCAAGTTTCGATGTCTGCTTACTCGTAGCTTTTCTTCGTACGCCGTCTGCTTGTGTCCAGGTGGCAGCGTTAGCCCATTCCCATGATAAGGGAGATAGAACTTCTTCGAAGTGTCATCCAGGCAGCGGCGAGTATAATGAATTCTCTCTCTTACCAGCGCTAAGCTGGCTCGTCTCATGATGCGCCTGGCCGCTGCAGTCCTTATGTGGTGAGTTATCTTGGCGAAGCGCGGCACGACAGTACCGTCTCGGCATCTAAGCAGGAACGCAAGTGAGCACAGCAGTCGCTCCTTCTTGTTCCGCAGCTTGTCCAGCATCTTCATCTGTTGTAGCATTTCCTCCCCGTAGAGGTACTTGATATGCGATCTGAAGTTTTCCCGGCGTATTTGCAATTCGAACAGTTCTCGGGTATCCGACCGGGTATCGTCGTAATTTCTCCACAATATTTCGGCAGACACAATAAAGACAGCGGCCTTCAACTTACTCGGGCTTGGAACCCTGCACTCAGCCTGGAGAGAAAGATGCGGTCCCAGAGATCGAGGACGCCCCTGATGGCGGCAGCAGGGAGACTGTAGACCCCGGTTCAGACCCAGGCGCCGCTTCCCCCACCACCTCCAGTAGCCGCCGCGCCGGCCGCACCAAAGACACCAGGAAAGGAACGGTGGAGGGGGTAACGGCTAGTATATATAGGTCGCCGAGAGGAACAGCACAGCATTCGTCAGGAACCACCTGAAGATGGCAGCGTGTACGTATGCCGAAGTATTGTGGAGAAATTACGACGCTACCCGGTCGGATACCCGAGAACTGTTCAATCTCCAACTCGTTGTTTACACGAAAAGCTAGAGTTCACACGAGGCGAGCGGCTGCTCACCCATCAGAGACAAAGTCCCGCGATACCACACAACGCCAAATTTTCCAAGTCGTTTCACTTCCTAGCTACCTAAAGACTGACCGTCCGCTTTCGCACCTCAATCAGAACTGTCCCCCTCTGCCCGTCTCCGGCCGCGTTTTCCCGCGCGCCGAATATCCTCGCTCAGGTGAGTAGAGCAGTTCCCTTTCCTGAAGCTGTCCATCTGGTTGGCTACAGCTTATACTACATTATTTTACATTTCAACATATAATCAAAGCTTGACCACTTTCGATATAAAGTAACAATAATATCCAGTACATAATAAACGTCAAAATATTTCTTAAGCTTGAATGTCACGGCCAGCAGCCTAGCACCAATGTCCTTTCTGGTAAATAAATAAAGAACAAAAGTAACGATTATGCACTAAACGTTACAACAAATATTCTATTACCTAATGATTCAATAAGGTGTCATGCTGTCATCGTTCAACGTGTTTTGTGTGGAGGAAATGATGATCTAATGCTTAACTGAATATATTGATAATTTAAATTCACTATTTCTTTTAAACAAATAAAGTTACAGAGTTGATATTTATAACATTCATCATTTTAACGATGCGCTTCTATATGAAATGTCGATTGTTAAGGTCGACCAAAGCGTTCAGATTTTAGCATTCAGGTCTTTGTTACAAAACTTGTTAATTTCAATTTAACAGTAAATACTAAACTATTGTAGATATGATCAATATTCAAGTTTTATTGGGATGACCACGAAAATTTATGGATGGTAGATTAAAATCACTGTGGCTTAATTCCCTGAATTACTACAGGATTAAATAGTTTTCATAAATGTTTCCCTTTATGGCTGATCTTTGGTCCGCCATATTTAACACTGATACGTCTTTCTGGCCACAAACAGCTTCTATGGGGTTTCCATATCACATAGGTTCTCGTCTGTCTCGCTCGCACATTACAGCGCTTAGGCCACATTCAGCACAATAGACGCCTGTGAATTTTCCCATCTCCTGGCGAATCTGCACTCTTTGGCCGGCCGAAGTGGCCGTGCGGTTAAAGGCGCTGCAGTCTGGAACCGCAAGACCGCTACGGTCGCAGATTCGAATCCTGCCTCAGACATGGATGTTTGTGATGTCCTTAGGTTAGTTAGGTTTAACTAGTTCTAAGTTCTAGGGGACTAATGACCTCAGCAGTTGAGTCCCATAGTGCTCAGAGCCATTTGAACCATTTGAACCACTGTCGCTCTTTGTTATCTACTGGTCTTGAGAGTAGCAGAAATTCTGACTCTCCAAGCTTCTGCAGTACAGGTTTGTGAGCAACCTAACCATATTTATTCCTTTAAATATGGTATTCTTTGAAGAAGGTTAGCTTATGGATACTAATAGTTTCACAGCGTGAACATACAACTGAATATCGGGAGCTGCCATGATTGGTTCTCCTAGTCTCACAGTATAATTAAGGGCACCCCCTCCACAAGTTCTTTGTCGATTTAGTTTTTACAGGAGATGACAGTTATGAGCGAAAAAACAGAGTGCAGTTCAGCTAAGCTGTTTTCCATGTCGTTGAAACTTAAAAGTTTTATTCATATTACTTTAAGTTAGTAAATATCCAAAGATTTGATGACTATGTATTGATTATGATCTACAGACGACTCTCCAATACACTATTCAATCCAAGCAACATGTTGTTTCAACTATTTAACAACAAAAAATGAGTTTATCTGCAGATGAAGATAAATGTTTTGATGCACCCTGATAAGGTAAATACAGGGGCTTAAGGTCACTTCCACAATAAAAACGATTATATTGGAAAAATGTAAATAACATAAATACCTGAAATATGTACAAAAGTTCAGTACTCATGAATAAAGAAAATACCTGAAACATGTTAACTGTACCTGATGTGAGTACACGTACCCTTTACTCATTACCTTGATTTACATTTTTCGGTGGAAATGTAATGTTCCATCATAACTGCTCACATAATGAAAAATACTGTGTGCAGGAACATTGTGTGTAAATATATTGCTTGCAAAAAGTTCATTTACAAATTTATTTTTATGAAAAATTTTAAGCTTAGAGATTTTTATTTTTCTCCTCCCCATTCCCTCTGTTTGTGCTTCATGTAGTGTAACATCAGCGAGTTAAAATACGTCGTCTTGCTCTCTCTCTCTCTCTCTCTCTCTCTCTCTCTCTGTCCCTCAGCAGACTAATCTGGTATGTGTTTTATCAAGACATGTGTGTTATTAACGACTAAGATAGAGTATATTTACTTTTTTGAACATGGTGCATACAATTCAGATGTATACATTTTCACAAAATTCAGATATGTGTGTATGTGAGTGTTTGTGTCTATTACTAACGATAAAGCTCGAGTACTTACACCTTTCTGAACATGATGCAAAAATTTCAGATCACAGTACGGTGGGTGTCAGCTAATCATTGTAGTTTTCTAATGTTGTGTGACCTCACATTACAGATGACATGTAATGATGAGGCAATGGTGGAAGCAAGAGAGAGAGAGAGAGATGTGAAATTCACTGTGGTCTATAAGAAACGCAGAAATATATGTGAGTAATTTTAATGATGAGGCAGAGAAAGAGGAGAGACCAGAAAAATGTTTTGTGATGAAATGTAGATGATGGGGCATTAGAGTATTTACAGAGATATGTGCCCCCACCTTATAGCGTGCAGGATAATCTGTAAACTGACGATAGTTCTCCACAGACCATACATGTCCACTGACCATCATTGTGTGACAGTTTGTTACCATTTCATGTAACGATGATGTATGGAGCAGTTTGTCATTATTTGTTGGATGCTTATCTCCAAGTGATTATACAATAGAGGGCAGTTTGTTACAATTTTGCAGCAGTTTGTTACAGTTTGGGGGTAACTTTATGCAGTTTGTGGGGGGAGGGAGGTTGAAACAATTTGTTGGTAACTTGACACAATTTGGGGGCAGGTCTACAATATTTTTGAAACAAAGACACAGTTTAGGTGACAATACAATACAGTTTAGGGAGCATGTTGATACAGTTTGAGGTCAAAATTACACAGTTTGCATGGCAACTTCGTACAATTTGGGGGGCAAGTTGATATAATTTTGGAGGAAGTTGATACATTTTTGGGACAAATTAATACATTCTTGACGATGAAGTTCATACAGTTTTGGAGCAAGATAATACAGTTTTGGGACAAGTCATTACAGTTTTGCTGTAACATGGAGGGAATTTTTTTATAGTATGATGGTAATTTGTTATAGTTTAAGTGTAACATTCAAAGTACTTTTGATGACCCATTCATTTTTAATGCCTAACTAATCCATTTTTCTAAACAGTGACCACATCCCCTTTTTAAAAAATAAAAATAAAAAAAACACTCACCAATTCTGGTTACCCTTACCATTTCTTTCAACAGTCCGCACACCGAGAGACAAATATACCATTTGACGTAAAATATCTTATACCATTTTATGTAAATGTCTTAGACTTTCATGGGAATAATGTAACATCATTTTGATATAATGCTGATTAAATACAGAGGTATATGTGTTTGTATATGCAGATATACTTGACTGCCCCAAAAATAAGGGAAGTTAACACCATTTTTATAAATTATTTTAATATTACATTGCTTAAATGCAGAGGTACATATGTGTACACAATTATGTTACAGTTTCTCGGAATAATGCGTATCTTTGACTTTAGTGCCTATTCAAGAAAGGTTTACATAGTTTTTTACTGCATATCTTCGAACTTGGCGCCAGTTCTATGCAGTTCACCATCTCATTTTAATATTACGGGCAGTGAGTGTGAGGAGAAGAGGAGGGGAGATGTTAAAAACTACACCTGTGCTAGTTCCACCATTTTAAATTTATTTTTTCACTCTAGCGCAAGTGGGTTGTATTGTATTCTATGGTATTGTGTTGTATGGAATTAGGGACCTACAAACGACAGAGAGGGTTCGTTCCCACCATAGCCCTCGGTGATTTACAACCCCACAAGTTACAGCAGTCCACTCAGCCCACCACACCCCGCCGGCAACTTCTCACACCAGACGAGTGCAACCCCAATGATTGCATGGTAGAGCAATTATGGTGTACATGTACGTGGGAAAAGTGTTTGTGCAGCAATCGACGACACAGTGTAGCTGAGATAGAGTAGAGGGAACCAGCCTGCATTCGTCAAGACAGATGGAACACCGCCTTAAAACTCATCCACAGGCTGGCCAGCACACCGAATTGCGACACTAATCCGCTGGGAGGATTCGTGCCAGGGACCGGGCTGTCTTCCCGCACAGAAAGCAGTGCGTTAGACCGCACAGCTAACTGGGTGGGCTACAAGTGGGTTTCTTCTGCTGTCTTGGATTATGATCAGCTGGAGAGAAGAGAAGTAGGGTGAAAGGACACATGGCTTGATAAAACCAGCGATAAGGTTGATGACGTTGCTGATACGTTTGCCACTGCATGTAGGTAACGCACACTAACACTTGCATTTTTCAGTGTCAAGTGACCCCTATATTGGAATGTGACATCAGTGGCATCACATACTCCCACACTGCATTTAAGTGCGAAACGGGCTAAAATGCACACAGATATACTACTTATGTTTTAGCTCCCTTCCTAAACTGACATGTTTTAGTAATATTTTAAATCTCCATGGGAAAATTACTATACAATTTCATTCTCTAATATAAAATGCTGTTTTGGGTTTTTGTTTGTTATTCTTTGGTATATGTAATTCCAGACTGGCTCTTGTCCCATGATGTTTTAAAGAACTATTGGTGAAACACTTACTAATGTCTTCCTTGTTATGCACAACAGACTGATGCAGTAACGAAACCCAGTTCTTCAAATAGTTCTTTACAGTGCCTCCCACAACTACATGTAGTAATTATTCTTGTGTGCTTTTTCAGCTGTTTGAAGACTGTATCCTTGTTTTGTACCTTTGAACCTCAGAACTGAAGCTCTGAAATTGATGAAGTTGTGCTTCAAAATGTATATGGACATTGTTAAACCTTCCTCCCCCTCCCCAATCCCCTCAGGGAAATCTGCCTAAGTAGCCCAGTTAATGAAGACCAAAAAAGGTGCTGATGAAGAAATAATTCGTGTAGTCGCAAATTATTGCAGTGTTTAGGAGCGATTTCCATGAACAACATATTAAAAGTTCTGACGGGGGGGGGGGGGGGGGGAGGGGGGGCTGAGCGTGGGAATGGTGGTGTGTGGTGTGTTTTAACGTCAGTTTTCTTAAGGTTTTCTTAAACAACTCGGAAACCGTCTGGCGAAAACGTATTACAGTACAAAATTAAACTACGCTAAATTTACTATAGGAAAGGTCATATTCGTTTTTCTCTAGAACTAATTGTTTACATATGTGGAGGACTGAAAAATCGCAAATAATTAAAAATGATGTTTCATTGATATAAAATCCATGTATAGAATGTTATACTTTTTTCTTTCATTGACTGGACTTACATAGAACTATCCCCATGGGCGAAGAGGTTTGTGTACTGTGTATCCAGACGGCTATGCCAGTGTTAGCTTAGGTACCAGAAGGGTTAGCCATTCTGGACATGTCGAATACGAGAAGCCTTATGAAGAGAGTCCCACAATCCCACAGTGGCTTATTGATTGCCTTCTCCTATCCTAAGCCAGTCCTTACCACGCCTATGTTCCTGTCGTCTCCAGTTAAAAGTAAAGGATAGAGTGGACTCTTAGACATAGGGAAGCCTGTCTCCCTAGAGGGGGTTGGTAGGCCGCAAAGTGGCAGCCCCACTATCTACGCTTGAGCAGGCTGATCAGGCGGCCAGGAGAATCTTCCCAACTATTACTAGTACCCAATACAGCTTCAGGCAAGTTCAGATAGACAGATGACTAACCCAGTGATGAGAAAGGTTAATAATAAAAGAAGTTCCAATACAATTAAGGTAGCTGCACGACATTTCAGAGGATTAGCAAACAAAGAACAAGAATTGGTAGATACTTTAAAGAAGGCCAAGGTAACAGAAACAGAGAAAAAGGTAGATGGTAGCAAATACGTAGGAAAATATTTGATGTTTTATAGTCGGTCAGGAAAACACGAGAGATCAAGCAAAGGTGTGGCCATTTACATACATGTGTGGAAAAAGATTGGTTGGTTGGTTGATTTGTTGGAGGGGGACCAAACAGGGAGATCATCGGTCCCATTGGATTAGGGAAGGATGGGGTAGGAAGTCGCAAGTGCCCTTTCCAAAATAGCTTACCATCTCGGCATTTCCCTGAAGCGATTTAGGGAAATCACAGAAAACCTAAATCAAGATGGCCGGACGCGGGTTTGAACTGTCGTCCTCCTGAATGCGAGTCCAGTGTGCTAATCACTGCTTCACATCGCTCGGTAAAGGAAAAAGAATTACAGGTTATAGTGATATGAATGCAAGAATTGTAGTTTTAACTGACAAATATTACAGAAAAGACTTGACTGTCATTTCAGTTTAGGCACCTGAAGTGAGAAAAATAGGAGTCCGTAGATATCTCTGGACAAGCACAAGAATAAACATAAAATACGCACATCAAAAAAAGTTTTGCATCACCCCAGTTACCAGAACTCCTGAAGATAGACGTTGACTGTGGATATTGTATCACAGACACAGTCCCTGTGACGATTCATAGATGTCACTAAACCCATCCAAAGATGTAAACAACCATGCATGAGCAGAGCCTATTAGACAGAGGGGGTTAAATTAGATTAATATAGTTTTTCGTTACATAAATTCGTGCTGAGGAGATCCTCGTGGATGTGGAACATGTCAATTAATTTTTTTCAGCTGAAATAACAATACTAATAGTATGAGTATATACAATACATCATTTTTAAAGCTGAAATAACAATACTAATAGTATGAGTATATACATCATTTGTTTCTAGTAAAAAAACTCGTCAATGGAGTAGAAGGAGTTGGCCACTAGTAAGTCTTTCAGGCTCCTTTTAAACTGATCTTTATTTGTAATTAAATTTTTTATGTTTGCTGGCAAATTATTGAAGATGAGTGTTTCTAAGTAGTGGACCCTTTTTTGAGCTAAAGTAAGTGCTTTTAAGACCTTGTGCAGATCATTTTTGTTCCTGGAATTTTAAGTATGAGCTGAGCTGTTTGTTGTAAAAAGAGATATATTATTTAGGACAAATTTTATTACGGAGTAAATATACTGAGAGGCAGTAGTTAGAATACCCAGTTCTTTGAAGAGGTTTCTACAGGACGTCTGTGAATTTACTCCACATACAATATATATTACACGCTTTTGGACTCTGAAAACTTTTGTTTGACTTGAAGAGTTACCCCAAAATATTATACCATATGACATTATGGAATTAAAGTAAGCAAAGTATGCAAGCTTTTGGATTTTTATGTCGCCTGTGTCTGCTAACACTCGAATTGCAAATATAGATTTGTTAAGGCGTTTCTGCAGATCTGTGGTGTGCTCCTCCCAACTGAATTTATTATCAAGTTGTAATCCCAGGAATTTAAGACTCTTCTATCTGCTCTTCTTCATACTTTATGCATATACTGCGTGGAAACCTCTTACAGGTTCTGAATTGCTTATAGTGAGTCTTTTCGAAGTTTAATGTCAGTTAGTTGGCTGTAAACCATTTATTAATATCCATGAAAATATCATTAGCAGATCTTTCTAGAACTACACTCAACATACTGTTTATTGCAACACTTGTGTCATCTGCAAACAAAACGAACTCTGCTTCTGGCAGTGTAACTGATGAGAGATCATTAATGTACACAAGAAAAAGCAATGGCCCTAAGATGGATCCTTGTAAAGGCTAGTTTCAGATATTCAAGGGCATTATTTACTGATCCTGACACCACATGTAATTTCTTCCCATCCTAATGATGACTGATGACTTAATTCACTAGTCCCTTGCACTGGCACCCTTTGTTTCCTGTTAGCGAGGTATGACTTGAACCATTTTGCTGCACTGCCTGTGACACCATAGAATTCTAATTTATTTAAAAGGACAGAGGTACACGGCCCGTGCTGTCTGTAGTTCAACCATGACTAGACAGTCAATACCGTGGTTCGACCGCGTCTGCATTGTTATTGTAAACAAAATTTTTCGCAAGGCGAATTAACTTATCAAACTTGTTTCTGTCTTCAAACCAACAAAAATATTTTGAGAAAGGTTTTAAATATGCTCCTTCCCACCCTCCATCAGAAAAACAACTGGATGTTATGAAAGTAGATATTGAATATGCTCTAATGAAAGACATCACTGCAAAATATATAGTTGCCAATGCACTAAAGAATGAAACCAAATTCGCGTGTAACATCCCACGATCTATTGACTTTCGCACCCTCAAGTCCTTAAAACAGAAATTACAACACCAAGTTATCATTGCCACAAAATCTGATAAAGTCAACAGTATTGTGCTCTTGAACAAATGTGATTATGTGGATGAAGTTAATGATTTCCTGAATACCACAGTCTTCCAAGTCCTTCCTAAAGATCCTACTTAACTGTTCAAAGAGGATGTTAAATATGCAATCAATTCATGGAAAAGCATATTCTCTGAATTTGAAGCAAAACTGTCAACTAATATGAACCCAGTGCCTCCTAGAATGTATGGGCTTCCTAAACTACATAAACAAGATCTTCCTATTCATCCAGTTGTATCATCATTCACTGCTCCATCTTACCAACTAGCTAGTAAACTGAATTTCCTACTTAAGAGCATGACTAAACTCAAACCAAAGAATGGTATTTCAAACTCCATGGACCTAGTAAATACGTTAAAAGGTATATCTGTCTCACACAGTGATAAATTAGTATCCTTTGATGTCAGCAGTTTGTTTTCTAACATACCAGTAGTACAATGCATTGAAATTCTGACAGAGCTGATGCACGAGTCTAATGTCAATCCCGTGGAATTGAATGACTTGAGACTGGCCATGCAGACATGCCTGGCACAGAACTGTTTCCATTTCCAATGGACTCTTTATAAACAATTAGATGGCTTAGCTATGGGTTCCCCTGTTAGTCCACTGTTGGTTGAAATATTTATGGACCATTTTGAACAAAATTTTCCAAAAACAGAACCTTTGAGGGCAAACAAATACTGGTTTAGATATGTAGATTTGTCCTGTGTATGTGGACTGGTACTACAAGACAACTCAACACATTTTTGAAGAACCTAAACAGTCAACATAAAATTATCCATTTCACTGTGGAGATTCGCAACAAATCCATAAACGTCTTAGATATCACGATTGACATCAGTACACGCACAAATTGTTTCAAAATTTACAGAAAAACAACAACTATGGACTCAGTAATACATTCTTGCTCACAACACCACATAGCTCACAAAAATGCAGCCTTCCACTCAATGGTACACCATCTCATATCAATCCCCATGTCCAGAGATATTTTAAAGCAGAGTTAGATGCAATAAAATTTATTGCCACAGCAAATGGCTACAATCCAGTTCTTATTGACCACATCTTGCACAGGAAAAAAAGAACGGATAATTACACCCCTCCTCTATGCCTCACCTGCTTCTGCATCCACTATCTGCAAGAAATGGTGTACACTACCATTTCTAGGTCAGGTATCACAGATTGTAGCCAAAGCACTGAAATCCTGTAAGTATAGGCTTTCCTACTATGTCAGCAACGTGACAATCCAGTGTGTTTTTAATAGCAAAGATAAGATCCAGTTATTAGCCAACAGTGGGATATACAAAAGCACCTGTTCTGATTGTGACAAATTTTACATTGGTCAGTCAGCCAGGGACATAGCAACTAGGCTGGCTGAACCTGAACGCAGCTGGAGGTTACAGAATTCGGACTCTGCATTTGCTGAGCATGTACAGAGTGAGGGTCAAAACTACCAGCCAGTGTCCCATGTACTTCACCTAGCAAACAAAGGCCATAAACGCAACCTGCTGGAAATCCTGGAAATTAACAAACATCTTGCTCACAGCCCAGATCTAATCCTAAATGACCAGATACAGCTCAACACTTCCCCTCTCCTAAACTTCATATAATGATCTCTGTTGTTCATTAATTCCCTCACCGTCTCTTCCTACATATTCCCATTTTCCTGTATTCATTACGTTGTTCTGTTTCGTCGAAGTTGTCTTTGTATTCCATATAGGCTGTAGTTTCAATAGTTAAGGCTTTCTTTCAATTGTTACTTGTATTACTGTCCATGTTTAACGCCCCTTGTAGTTGTCCCATCAAGTACTGTTCATATTTTACTTTGATCATTTATTTAATGAAAACTGTTACACAGCCATTGTTTTGATTAAAATGTTAATGTTAAAATGCAGTACCACCACACTCTCAAAGATTGCATTTACTGTAGGTTCCCTCAAGCGCCTCCATTTTCCTGCATTTATTCATTTCTGTTTATCTTATTGAGATTGCTTAACTTGCTTATGTATTCTGTAGTTACATTGATAATTGTCTCTTCTTTTAATTGGTTTGTGTATCATTCTCCACGTTTCATACCTCCTGATGTAGCCTTGTCTAGCACTAATTTTATTTTATTTTACTAGTTTTGTTTATTAACGGAAACTGTAGGCATGCTATTCCTGTTTTGTGCTAAAGGTTTTCCTGTCTTCTCCATTGTTATTTATGTACTGTTCGATTTTTACTTTTTCATTGCATTACCACCACACTGACAAAGATGCAACTTACTGTATGTTTCTACTTCAGTCTAGAAATGTTACTTCTCTTCCAAAGTTGTTTGCAAACATTGTAACTTCTTTGGTGATAACACTCAGTAAATGTCTGAAGATGGCCTTGTAAACCGAAAACCGGTTAACAACAAAAGTAATATTGTACATCAAAAGCAAACTGGTGCTTTTCATTTATTATAATGTTGTTCTACCAAGAACCGACACAAGATTCTGTTAAAATTCTGCACTATACTTTAAGTTTTCGTTAGACAAGTTTTTACAAAAAATTTAAGAATTCTGGTTCAGTGTGGCTCTTCTCCATGGAAATGAAAGAAATATTTTTATACAGTTTTTATACAGCTGGTCCAAAATACTTCTTTATGTGTTCGACAGGTTCTGTCTCATCTTTTACAATGCCCACACATATTTATATACGAGGCAGTACCCGCCGTGGGCGGACCTTGCTTTAGTATGAATTTCTGTCGCTAGGTGTGCGTAGCGCAACTGATTCCCTGTTCAGCGCGGCCTGTATTGTCGACCTATTTTGTTCCGTTCATCTGCAGTGATTCCTTTTGCTTGTCCTGTTTTGTTCTTGTTTCGTTTATTATGATGCTAAGATTAAGGGAACAGCGTGCAGTTATGAAATTTTGTGTTCTACTCGGTAAAAACGCTGCTACAACTGTTTTACTGTTGAAAGCAACAGTGTTCATAAAAAAAGACCCGATTTGTGGCAGACAAGAGACTGGTTCTCCCACCATGGAAACTCACCTGCACGTAGAGCCATATCTGTTTGGCTAAAAATGGCATGGTTCCGTTATCCCAAGCGCCTTACTCGCCTGACCTGGCTTTTTCTTATTTCCACGTATGAAAAGGGGCATGAAAGGACACCGATTTGACATCATTGAAGAAGTCAAGAAAAAAAACGAAAGAGGAGCTGTTAGCCGTTTCTAAAGAAGACTACAAAAAATGTTTCGAACAGTGGAAACATCGGGGGGTCAGATATACTGGTTGTAATGGACAGTATTTTGAAGTGGATAAGGTTGTTTTATAAACAGATTGAAAATATACAGCTTTTAAAAAATAATTCCTTTTTTGCTTACTGCTGTTACAAAGACATATTTATGTCTTAGCTCACGTTAGCTCTCTCCTACTTTTATTGCTCTCCCAAATAGTAACCCTTCTACTCCAACACGCCAGACAACAGCTGTACCTCCTTTGAGAGAGCTGCTCTTTGAAACAGTATTGCAGCCATTCCAAAGTAGGGCAGCAGCATCACAAATGGTGGTGACTTTACTAATCCAGCATACTGGTGTAGCTGCTGCCGCACATTTAGGAAGCTGGGTCCCAGATGGTAGAGCAGGTCCCTCAAGAGATGAGATCACACATAATCATCATGAAATATAGCAGCCATCCTGACTGGGAAAACAGTGCCGCCAACGTTCTCTCAGTTTACGAACACATGCATTTAGGAAAACATATGGAACGTGGAGAAGTGGAGCAGAGAATTGATCAAGTTTCTTTTTGTATTTTTTTTTAATTTTGCACAAATCGTATGCTTATTCTGAATACTTAATGTAGACACAGTAAACACTTATTAGATGACAGTTTTTGAAAAAGAAAAAGAAAAAACTGTGAAATTATTTTTCTTTAGACAGTGTTAGTCTGTAGCCCCAGCTAGTCGATTTTCCGGTGCACTTACACCATAAGAATATAAGTAAACATTTGTCTTTCTTCCAACACTCATTTTCTCGTATTACGACATTTTTGTCCGACAGAAAAAGCACCGCTAATAATGACGCTGCTGGTATAACCCCTACGAGAATCAATAATTTGCGAGTACGTGCTTAATGGATGAGAGACACTTCATTGCAGCACGCAATAAGATGAGAATTTAGCTCGGATGGAAAGTGTGTCCGGATGGCAGAGGACGATACAGCAACTGTTACTGAGAAGCAGGGCATCTGGGTTTGAGTCCTACTCTGTCACAAATTTTCAGCTTTCGCCGTCACATGCCCACAGTTTCCTGTACGGCTGAAAGTCACAAGTATCCTTCCTATTCTTTCCCCATCCTCTGCTTCATATAAATTTATCCCAATCAGTAAAAAACATAAGAAAGTTAGATATTGTCTTCAGCAGGCGGAACAGTGCTGTACGTCGTTTCCTTTCACTGTAGGAAGTCTCAATGTAGAAACAGTTTGACACGGACATGGTTAGATTCGTCGTGAAAAGCAAGAGGAAACGCGGGGAGACCGTTGACGCAGTAGTTGGGCAGCAGAATGCTGATAAGACTCCTGCACCATCCTTGGAAAAAGTGTGCGTTGTGCCTTTAGTGATGAACTTGTTGAGGCAGCTGACAGTGAAAATCGTAAGTGTACTATGAAATCAGAGTTTTTCGTCTGTTTTCTAAAAACTGTAAATGTTATTGTTGTTTACGCAAAGAGAAGAACTATACCGTAAAAAAAAGAATGGTTCATATGGCTCTAAGCACTATGGGACCGAGCGAGGTGGCGCAGTGGTTAGCACACTGGACTCGCATTCGGGAGGACGACGGTTCAATCCCGCGTCCGGCCATCCTGATTTAGGTTTTCCGTGATTTCCCTAGATCACTTCAGGCAAATGCCGGGATGGTTCCTTCGAAAGGGCACGGCCGAATTCCTTCCCCATCCTTCCCTAATCCGAGCTTGTGCTCCGTCTCTAATGACCTCGTTGTCGACGGGCCGTTAAACACTAATCTCCTCCTCCTTAACATCTGAGGTCATCAGTCTCCTAGACTTAGAACTACTTAAACCTAACTAACCTAAGGACATCAAACACATCCATGCCCGAGGCAGGATTCGAACCTGCGACCGTAGCAGCAGAGCGGTTCCGGATTGAAGCGCGTAGAACCGCTCGGCCACAGCGGGCCGGCTACTACACCGTCAATCCAAGTTTTAACTTCAAAGCACGTATCTTAAACTTGTACAGATTACAATTAGCATTACAGTGATTTTAAAAAGTATTTTCTTACCTTCGAAAAACATGACTTAGAACTTTTGAAACATATAAATTACCTGAAACATAAATGAAAAATGCATAGTAATACATGACACTCGCTTCATCAGCATTGTTTTTATATTTTTGCGATGATATTGTTACACGTTTTTTTGTATAATCTAAAAATGTACTTTTGCTAACGATGGGTGCAAAAACGATCTTCAGTGCCTTTAGTTTTCAAAAATTAGGTGAAGCATAATGCATGGCTTTAACTCAGCAAAGATTACACAGGAATTTGTCGAATCTGTACTGAAGTGCGTGAGCGAAAGTTAATAGTTACTTTCGACAGGAATGCCTTTCTTGGCTTGGCAATGGGTTTTCAAATTGGAAACATAGAACAAATAAGGACTCACACAAGAAGTCCTTTTCATATGAATTACATCGAAGCATTAAAATATGTTGAAACTACTAAAGTCGTACAATCAATTTCGTCATTTTAGTTTGAAACAAGTGATAGATAATAGAACCATATTACTGAAAAAATTCAGCGCGTTAAAGGCACTGGAACCAGTGACGACGGAAATTTCAAGTATGTGACGTTTTTAAAGATTCGAACAAAATACATGGGAGTTACCATCTTAGTCCTAAAGAGACGGTTACAAATGGCTTCGTCACGATAATGAAAATAAAATTCCCGAGTTGATGGAAACTGCAGTATTGTATAGAATTATGGACGGAATAAAAACTGCTGAATATCTATCAATTCTATTAGATGGAACTTGTGACGTGTCCAAACTAAGGAAGACTGTGTTTGCCTCAGAGTCGTTTGTGAAGATCTAACAGCAACTGAATGTTTTATCAAATTTTATTTCGCAGATAGTACTACTGCAAAAATTTTGTTTTATCTCGTCAAAGACATATTAGTCTTGCAAAAATTGCCACTCTTAAAACTCAGAGGCCAGTGTTACGACGGTGCAAGGAAAGTTTCT
Source organism: Schistocerca serialis cubense (assembly GCF_023864345.2). Classification (NCBI taxonomy): domain Eukaryota; kingdom Metazoa; phylum Arthropoda; class Insecta; order Orthoptera; family Acrididae; genus Schistocerca; species Schistocerca serialis. Next base: position 918,001,272 of record NC_064639.1, read on the forward strand.
GGTGACGCCTCATGTGTGCAGTGACGATCACGCAAAGAATAGTGTCGAGCAGTGTTCGTCCGTTACAGTGCTTATGATTTTCATCTCGTCGTATAAGAACGAACTGAACAAATGAAAGATTTATGAAACATTGAGCGTTACTCACCGAAGAGCTGTGCTCAGTTCAAAGAGCTGCAGATTGAATCCGAGAAAGACAGTGGAAAATGTTTGTCTTCTCCATCAGCCTACTGCCCAGAAAGGCACATATTACGATTAAAATTTTAGCGAACCGTGGCTGACGTTTTATGTTTATACACTACTAGCCATTAAAATTGCTACACCAAGAAGAAATGCAGATGATAAACGGGTATTCATTGGACAAATATATTATACTACAACTGACATGTGATTACATTTTCACGTAATTTGGGTGCATAGATCCTGAGAAATCAGCACCCAGAACAACCACCTCTGGCCGTAATAACGGCCTTGATACGCCTGGGCATTGAGTCAAACAGAGCTTGGATGGCGTGTGCAGGTACAGCTGCCCATGCCGCTTCAACACGATACCACAGTTCATCAAGAGTAGTGACTGGCGTATTGTGACGAGCCAGTTGCTCGGCCACCATTGACCAGACGTTTTCAATTGGTGAGAGATCTGGAGAATGTGCTGGCAGGCCAGCAGTCGAACATTTTCTGTATCCAGAAAGGCCCGTACAGGACCTGCAACATGCGGTGGTGCATTATCCTGCTGAAATGTAGGGTTTCGCAGGGATCAAATGAAGGGTAGAGCCACGGGTCGTAACACATCTGAAATGTAACGTGCACTGTTCAAAATGCCGTCCATGCGCACAAGAGGTGACCGAGACGTGTAAACAAGGGCACCCCATGCCATCAAGCCGGGTGATACGCCAATATGGTGATGACGAATACACGCTTGCAATGTGCATTCACCGCAATGTCGCTAATCACGGATGCGACCATCATGTTGCTGTAAACAGAACCTGGATTCATCCGAAAAAATAACGTTTTGTCCATTCGTGCACCAAGGTTCGTCGTTGAGTACACCATCGCAGGCCCTCCTGTCTGTGATGCAGGGTCAAGGATAATCGCAGCCATGGTCTCCGAGCTGATAGTCCATGCTGCTGCAAACGTTGTCGAACTGTTCGTGCAGATGGTTGCCATCTTGCAAAAGTCCCCATCTGTTGACTCAGGGATCGAGACGTGGCTGCATGATCCGTTACAGCCATGCGGATAAGATGCCTGTCATCTCGTCTGCTAGTGATACGAGGCCGTTTGGATCCAGCACGGCGTTCCGTATTACCCTCCTGAACCCACCGATTCCATATTCTGCTAACAGTCATTGGATCTCGACCAACGCGAGCAGCAATGTCGCGATACCATAAACCGCAATCGCGACAGGCTACAGTACGACTTTGATCAAAGTCGGAAACGTGATGGTACGCATTTCTCCTCCTTACACGAGTGACCACAACAACGTTTCACCAGGCAACGCCGGTCAACTGCTGTTTGTGTATGAGAAATCGGTTGGAAACTTTCCTCATGTCAGCACGTTGTACGTGTCGCCACCGGTGCCAACCTTGTGTGAATGCTCTCAAAAGCAGTTCATTTGCATATCACAGCATCTTCTTCCTGTTGGTTAAATTTCGCGTCTGTAGCACGTAATCTTCGTGGTGTACCAATTTTAATGGCCAGTAGTGTATTTTTAAACGGTCCTGTAGCATTAACGTGAATACTGCATACGTTCTACGTCAAAGGACAATAACCACTCACAGACGGCAGATAGGAGCACTAGCAAGCTACGGTGTATAAAGGACGTCTGGGGGACGCGAAAAAGAGTTCAGTCGTTGTGATAATGGGGAAACAAAATGGTTCGTCCGACGACCAAAAGGTCATGATCATTGGCTTTCAGGTCACGGGTGGAAACATTTCCGAAACGGCTAAGTTTGTAAACTGTTAGCGTGCTGACATGATTAAAGTATTCTGTGCATGGCAAAATAGCACTATCCAAAACCGGCGTTAAGGCAACTGTGTTGCACCATGGGCCATAGACGACAGGAGTGCAGAGGTTGTACAGGCGAACAGACGTGCAACTGTTCCGCAACTCATCGCCGAGAAGAACCAAGGGCTTCCACCAGTGTCTACTCAAAGAATGTTGCTGTGTACGGACCCCTGCAGCAGGCGCCTAGTTCGTGCACCCATGCTGCCTGCTGTTCGTAGGCGACAAAGACTGGAATTTGAACGCCATTGGACGTACACTGAGAAGCGACAGGTCGCCTTTTCAGATGAATCACGTTTTAGGCTCCTTTGGCGTGAAATGTCGGAAACCAGACACACTGCAACAATCATTTGAAGGGTCCAGGCTGAAGGAAGGAGTTTTATCGTCTGGAGGACGTTTTCGTGGCATTTGCTGGGTGATCTTGTCATTCTGGAGGGCACAATGGATCAATACAAATATGCATCTGTCCTTCTGGTCATGTCCACCCCTACATGCAGTTTGTTTTTCCTCAGCACGGTGGTATCTACCGGCAGGATAATGAAACTTGTCACACAGCTCTGGGTGAACCTCGATCGGGCTGTTTGCGCGTCAACCAAGAAACTTAGTGCAGCTGGCCTCAGCAACGGAGTCGGAATGGCTACACATCCCTGTCTGTACCTTCCAGAACCTCACTGACTCTCGTTCCGCAGCGGCCCGTGGTCAAAAGATAGTTATTCAGGTTCTTGACAAGTGGTCACATTAATGTGACTGGACCACTTATACGCTCTCATTGTACAAATGGGTAGTACAAATAAAACTGCTGAATGCTATTAAAGACAAACTGTAAACAACTAATACTGTTTTATAAGTGAGGTTTGCCCCGAATAGCATTTAATTAAATAAATAATATTTTAATAAACTATTTTGATTATTATTGTAGTTTTTATCCATAAAAAGAGTCCTTTTCACGAAATTTTCAATTTTCTTCTATTTACGTTTACTAGAGGCGGGCGAGAGGCGCTGATGGAGGGGTGGATGGAGGAGTGGGGGGTTGTTTTGAGGAAGGAGACCAGACAGCGAGGTCATCGGTCTCATCGGATTAGGGAAGGATGGGGAAGGAATTCGGCCGTGCCCTTTCAGAGGAACCATCCTGGCATTTGCCTGGAGTGATTTAGGGAAATCACGGAAAACCTAAATCAGGATGGCCGGACGCGGGATTGAACCGTCGTCCTCCCGAATGCCAGTCCAGTGTCTAACCACTGCGCCACCTCGCTCGGTGGAGAAGTGGGAAACCTTTCTTGTACAGCAACTCATTCAATAAAATACATACCTCTATGCGTGGATGACACAGACTTGGCCTCGTTGGTGCAGGCTCAATTACTTTTTGAACTGCTGTTCTATTTCTGGCACAAATTGCTGACCTATGCCTAATCCACGACAGTAAATCAAAGCACGAAATATATTCGTAGGCTTTTAAAACCATCTAATTTCTTTTCACGCTTCCTTTTGGTTACCATTCAGCTAAATCTGCAACGGTCCCACACAGACCTAGCTAATTATCCATACGAAAAGTGAAGTACTCGTTTCCTATATGGCGGCGGTACATGCGTAAATGAAAGTACGAGACAGTGTGGTAAAAAGGGACAGTCGTGCTTGGCTGTGTGGCCAAATGGTGTGTAAAGTTGCTGGATTTGTTACTGTTTGTGGACAGACTGTGCAACGTATTGTAACACTCCCTAGGCCGATGTACCACCTTGTAATATCCCCTGTGCGGAATGACAAATCTTAAGTTATAACGTACTGGACGCTTTGGACTGTCTGGTACTGTAAGCGGTATTTTTACAAGGCTGTGTGACACGTCCTCTTTGTGACTTACCTGCGCGGTGGCAGCGTAGTCAGCCTCCGCACTCTCTCAACCTGTAATCTTACCTGCCCTTACCTGCATTTCAGCCGCCGGTACGTTACTCGGCCCCCCGTGTATTCTGGACTTAGTAAATACTAAGGGTTTGGAGAAGAATTCTGGTGCTATTAAAAACTGTAACGCAACTCTGGTAAAAGCAATTATATTCTAGAGACACGCTGGCCTCAAAACCCTTTGATACAATTTATTACAAACAAGTTGAAAAATCGTAGTTTGCACTCCCGAATCAAGTCAGATAGCGGTCAGACGGATATGCCACTCTAAGTGGGTTTAAGACCACGGTCGAATACCGATTACACTTTGTTGCTGTCTCAATCAAGCTAATCCCAATTGTGATCGTGTTAATATAATTCACTCAGCTGCCACCCGGGTCTTTTAGTGCACAAAGCCAGGATCTTGTATTACTGGATGCCATGGAACTCAATCTTTACTTAAACTTGGTACCCCACATAAAAATATGTATGATCATAACCAATTGGTCATAATGATCATTGGCAGAAAACATATATATACAGGGTGTTACAAAAAGGTACGGCCAAACTTTCAGGAAATATTCCTCACACACAAAGAAAGAAAATATGTTATGTGGACATGTGTCCGGAAACGCTTACTTTCCATGTTAGAGCTCATTTTATTACTTCTCTTATCACATTAATCATGGAATGGAAACACACAGCAACAGAACGTACCAGCGTGACTTCAAACACTTTGTTGCAGGAAATGTTCAAAATGTCCTCCGTTAGCGAGGATACATGCATCCACCCTCCGTCGCATGGAATCCCTGATGCGCTAATGCAGCCCTGGAGAATGGCATATTGTATCACAGCCGTCCACAATACGAGCACGAAGAGTCTCTACATTTGGTACCAGGGTTGCGTAGACAAGAGCATTCAAATGCCCCCATAAATGAAAGTCAGGAGGGTTGAGGTCAGGAGAGTGTGGAGGCCATGGAATTGGTCCGCCTCTGCCAATCCATCGGTCACCGCCCCGAGCAGATGCAACGAACGAAAGCGAACAAAATGATATTTAAAAAAAAAAAGAAATGATGGATAGAGCGTCTGCCATGTAAGCAGGAGATCCCGGGTTCGAGTCCCGGTTTGGGCACACATTTTCAACTGTCCCCGTTGACTTATATCAACGCATGTACGCAGCTGGGGTCATTCATTTCATTGTAATAACAAAAACAGAACTGAAACAGCAGACGTGAGCATAGCAGCTGACTTACGAGTTCAATTACTGTCGTGTTGTTGCATGCACTATGCTTTGCTCAATTGACTATTTCTGGCTATGCCTCAGCAATTGCTACATATTGAGATAAACATTCATTCACAGTCAATATAACTTCACCATCTACGCGAACGTTACTTTGTCACGGTCTTACTCAGATTTAGCCAAAAGCAAAGCTTAGTTGGTAATCTTGTGGGAGCGCAACTGCCGGCCATCCATACTGCTCCCTGGTGTAGCCGCCAGTCTTCAACAATGACGTGCTGTGCACTCCTCCTCCCCCACTAAACCGCTTGTGACATCAGCCACCATCTCTTCCCTTAAAGGCGGCCGGGGTGGCCGAGCGGTTCTAGGCGCTACAGTCTGGAACCGCGCAACCGCTACGGTTGCAGGTTCGAATCCTGCCTCGGGCATGGATGTATGTGGCGTCCTTGGGTTAGTTAGGTTTAGGTAGTTCTAAGTTCTAGGGGACTGATGACCTCAGAAGTTAAGTCCCATAGTGCTCAGAGCCATTTGAACCATCTTCCCTTAAATCAGACACATTTTACCGTGTACTTTCCCTGTTGCTTTCTGCGCATATACACTTTTGATTTACACTCTTCTGCAAATTTTACTCTGGCCCTCTGCTCCAATTTAAATTTTTTTCAAACGAACTATTTTTTTTTTCCTTTCTGCAGCCGCACCAGTCCACCTTCTCCATCCCCAAGGGGTGTCCGCCTGTGGATGCTGCGTCGTATTTCTAAGCTACCCCTGGCTTTTCTGTGTCCTTCCGCCCTCACGTTCTTGCAAGTCAGTGCTGGCCTATCGCTCCGGACTCGCCTCTTATCCCAACCGTTCGGCACGCTACCTCTGCTCGGGCCGTAGGAGATCCCCGTTGTGTCGTCGCGTGGACGCCGAGCGGAGAGGACCTCGCAGCAGCCGTAGCTCGCCCGCTACCCCCCCCTCCCCCCCCCCCCCCAGCCGGCCGCCCGGGGAGTGCGCATCAGCCGCTCCCGTCGCAGCCGCCCAGCGGCAACCGGCCGAGTGCCGAAGGGTTGAGCTCGCTCCCCTTCGACACAAAACCGCACAACCAGTCGCGGACTGTCGCGAAAGAGCTTCGGCTCGCAGCTCCCGGTAGCCTCCGGTTACCCAACGCCCCCAACGTGATTCTCATGTTCTTTTAGGGACTCTGAGGCAGTACCAGGGCTCCTTCACGGGACCAAGCCCGCGTGCTGCAGGCCATTCTTCTCCCGCACCTCCTTCAGGTGCCGCGCTTGCACGAACAGCGCATGTTAGCGTAAAGTAGGGACCACCCACTTCAATAGGGAACAAGAGACACTTCTCTCGCCTATCGAGAAAAGCAAAATTGTCGTTTCCCCCTCCCACCCACTAAATAATCCTAAGTGCGAGATGGCGGACGCTGCTAGCACTTCCCCTGCTGTCACCCGCAGTAAGACTGCAACACACGAGGCGCGAGGACCGACTGCACCCGCCGAAACTCGCGCCCCGCCCGCTACCGAAGGCAAGGGAGCGGCTGGCGACGCTCGACAGCTTGGCGCGAAAGCGCCAAAGCAGCTCCAGTCGCGCCGGCTAATCACCGAACTTTTCGGGGCGGACGTCTCACCCACCAAAACAACTACACTCAACATCACCTTACATTCACCTGTCACTGGACAGTCGTGTACCATTGTCCCACCGACGCCGCAGCCTCAAGAGATCGAGGCAGCGGCGGCGGAAGCGGACCCAGAAAACCACTACACAGAGCCCTGGCAGGTGGAGGGCCCAAAACGCAGACCCAGAAAACCACTAACACAAACAAGCGAGCAACCAAACTCGCTAGGCAACCGAAAGGCACTGTTGCCTACACCCACTAGTTCATCTCAGGCTAGCAACATTAACACAAAACAAAAGGCAAACACAGCTGTGGCGAACAACAACAAAGCACACAAAGCCACAGCGGTGCCCACACAACACAAGACTGGTTTCCCCCCAGTCGTTATACAAAACTATGGGAACCTTAGTGCCCTTAACACTGCATTCGCGGAAAGGCACATAAACAGCACATTACATGCAAAGTACTCAGGGGATAGGGCCTCACTTTACGTTGCCACAGACAACGAATATAAAGATCTTCTGACCTTCCTCAAAGATCGGAAGATCGAACATTACACGTACAGAACGCTGGACGAGAGAACCCAGCAGTACGTGATCAAGGGAGTGGATCCCAGTACCCCCAACGAGACAGTACAGGCGGCCCTTTGTTATCTGGGATTCGACTGTAAAAGTGCCTCCCGGATGACAGGATTCCGTACACACGCACCGTTACCACACTACATGGTTGAGTTAGCCGACACGGCTGATTCCCGGGCCATCCTACAGACAAAGAGCTTTCTGCGGATGGACGTACGTGTAGAACTTTACGAACCACCCAACGTCCCCCAACAATGCAACAACTGCCAGCGGTTCGGCCACTCGGCCCTCCGCTGCGGCCTGGCAACTCGTTGCCGCGGATGCGTTGGCAGTCACAGATCCAACACTTGCACACAAACACAGCCAAACCAGCGACGCTGTGCCAACTGCGGTAGGCCCCATGCGGCAAACTTCAGACTGTGCAGCTCATACAAACAGACGCTGAAGCGTAAACAAGACAAGAGCAGGGTACTGTACGACATACCACGCCCAAGGCCAGCGCCGAAACCAGTAAGGAACGGCGTAACGTTTGCCACGGTTGCACGCCCCGGCGGAACGGCACAGGCCGCGGAACCTCAGCGCCCTTCACACGCACGCGAAACAACCGCTGCAACAGCCACACAACAGCCACAGACAACACCTGAAACCCAACGAGCATCGGTAACAACACCTATGCCCCCAAACAACACGACCCCACTCCCGGAAACCACGTCCTGCGAAGAAACGCACCATACACAGGAAAACACATCCACACAAGAACCCCCCGAACCCCAAGCCCAGAGGAGGAATAGACGTACATGTAAACACAGGGCGGGGAACACGAAACCACCACAACAGGCCACGCAGCAACAACAGAACAGCAACACACAGGAAAACAGTCAACAAGACACCGAGACTGTAACTCACACTACCATCCCCCTCACCACAGAAGTAACACAGGCGCCACAACCTCTGTCACAAAACACAAATGCCGCTCCTAACAACACACCAATACCCGCACAAGCGGCCGCTAACTCCACAACAGCACCTCAGGCTGCCACACTCAACACCAACACATCACTAGAAACACTATTCCCTCGACACACGACCGTTCAAATCCTTACCAAGGTGCTGACGGCCGTCACTACACTCATCACCCAGCTCATGAGCGCCGAACCCGGGCAATACTGGGCTGTCATACACACTGCCATCACAACACTCTTTCACACTCTTACATGAATAATATACCACACCCGGCCCATAACGCAGACCCGCACACACTATCACACATACTGTTCTGGAATGCAGACTCGATCCACAACAAAAGGGCAGAATTTGCCGCGTTCATGGAGCGCAAGGGAATCGTTGTCGCGCTACTGAGCGAGACTTAGCTTAAACCGCACAAACAGTTAAACTTCCCTGGCTACTGTGTCTATCGTACCGACCGACCGGGCGACGCCGTGGCAGGTGGAACTGCAATCGTCATACACAAAGACATTGAGCACACAAACATAGAGCTCCCTGAACTGGAAAAAATCGAGGCTACGGCCGTCAGAGTCAAGTTCAACCACACTGATATCGGTATACAACAGCCCTATAGGCATTTCAACACGCGATATCAGCACATTACTCAACATTTCACCGAGAGTAATAGTCGCTGGAGATCTGAACGCAAAACACCCAGAATGGAATTCACGCATACGAAATCCCAACGGCAAAAAACTGTACGAACATTCACTAGGCAGAAACTACATTATACTAGCGCCGACTGAACCGACGCACATTCCCTATCAGAGGGGACACAGGCCAGACGTGATAGACATGGCCCTCATCAAGGGCATTACATCGACACTCAACGTTGCCGTTGAAAACGATCTGCCCTCAAACCACCAACCTGTAATACTATACATTGAGGAAACACTGCAGCACATGGAACAACGCAAGATGTTGGACTACGGGCGTGCGAATTGGACATTGTTCAAGCAAACGCTCGATAGCCACATCCCACCTATACACGAAATTAATGAAACAGCACAAATTGACGAGGCAGTAGAAACCCTCACTAACGCCGTCCAGGACGCAATGGCAGGCACCATACCTGATCGCACCTAACAACAACGCAGTGCGGCCCTGCCCCAGGAAATCCTGGGCCTAATCTCAATGAGGAATCGCCTAAGGAGACAATGGCAGCGCACCAGGCGTCAGTACTTCAAACGGCACATTAACAGGCTACAGGGCATCATACACGATAAAATACAAACACAACAATGGAACCAAAAACTCGAAGGGCTGGACACCGCACGACCTGGCGTGTGGCAACTAGCCCGACACTTCACCAGGGAGAAAATATACACCCCAACACTTCAAGGGCGTGACGGACCTGCATACTCAGCGGAAGAGAAAGCAGAACTAATGGCCCGAACACTTGCAGCGTCATTCACACCGAACCTGGTACCATCAGATCCAGTGTTCACACTTGCTACTGACCAAGAGGTTACACGCATTCTAGCCCAACCATCGCGCGACGACATTCGACATGCTAGCACAGCCGAAGTCTCCTGGGCTATAATGCATTCCGCTGCTAGGAAAGCCCCTGGTCATGATGACATTTAAAACCGTGTCCTCCAGGACTTCACGGATAAAGCAACTGAGTACCTAACACACATAACGAATGCCATACTAAAACACCAACACTTCCCCGCCTTTTGGAAGACGGCCAAGGTCCTGATGTTCAGGAAGCCGGGGAAAGACCAGAGCCTCCCACAAAATTACCGACCCATCAGCCTTCTGAGCTAGCTCAGTAAGATTGTTGAGAAGGTGATTCTCAAACGCATCACTAGGCACTGCATAAAAAATGACATCCTGAGACCGGAGCAATTCGGCTTCAGGAATCACCACTCCACAACACAACAACTCCTACGGGTCGTTGAACATATAACATATGGCTTCAACATAAACAAAGCTACAGGGGCGGTGTCCCTGGACATCGAAAAGGCTTTCGACCGTCTATGGCACAACGGCCTCATCCGCAAACTCAGCGACGCGGGATTCCCCGACGGGCTGCTGCGTCTAATACACTCGAACCTCACAGACAGGAGTTTCAACACTGACGTGCAGGGAAAACAATCAACACGACACGGTATACACGCGGGAGAACCCCAGGGAAGCATCCTAGGGCCCCTACTGTTTAACCTCTACATAAACGATCTCCCAACCATACACAACACAATGATGGCAATCTATGAGGATGACACAGCCATCCTTGCGCAAGATTGGAAACCATCAAACATTACGTCACGCCTACAGACTGCACTCAGAGTGGCCGAGCCTTGGTTGGAGAAATGGCGTGTTAGAGTAAACGTCCACAAGTGCGAAGCCGTTCTGTTCACTAGAAGACCGAAGCAACTGCGCAAACACCGATACTGCAGACCAATAACTCTACATGCACGCCCAATACGTTTCCGCGAGAAAGCCAAATACCTCGGTGTCTGGCTGGACCGGAAATTACTCTGGGGGGACTACATACAACACATGACCAACCGAGCTAGCGCGAGGCTCAAACAGCTCTATCCTATGCTCAACAGGCGTAGCACACTGAACTGAAGGGTGTCGAGGTCCATGTACATGACACTTATCCGACCCCTGATGACGTACGCAGCTCCTGTCTGGGGATACGCTGCGCCTACACGCCTGCGCCGTCTGCAGCTCATACAAAACAAATTACTCAAAATCATAAGCAATGCTCCACGATACACACGCGTCGCGAACCTTCACCGGGAATACTTATTTGAGACTCTCGCGGACGTAATCCACAAGACTATACAGAAACTCCAGACATTCGCAGAACCCGTTTATTCTGAATCTGGGGAACTACGACCACAACCATAGATGGAAACATAAAAGACCAAAAGACATACTTGTAAGGACATAACATCTATGGCCAAGCATACGCAAACATAACGGCACAGGCGAGCCCCTGTTAATCAGACGCCATTCTGGATATCCAGCTGAAATACACTGCCGAATAACTGGCATCACACAGGGAAGCCGTACCGTACACTGCATGCAAACAAGCTCCACACATCCCCCACACAGTGAGATGATCTATGGCCGATCTCCCACTACTGTATAACGATCTTGATTGTTCCAGGAATGCAGCAGCAGCAGCAACTGGGACACATCGCCATCGCTTGTCATGGTAATGATGCATGATACCTATACTAACAAATCCAACCTTGCATGAGCTATCGCAGCTAGTAAGCCACTACTGCTCTTGCTACCCATCCCACTGTCGCAGAGGTTTTTTTTCCACGGCACGAGCCATGGCACTTTTTTCCCATTGCTCTTCAAATCGCTACCCTCACTCGCGTTTCGTCCACTATCTATCACCTGATGGACCGTGTTAATGCGTAGCCTTACCCAGACGCACGGACAACATCACAGGCCAGCATCCTGTGATCCACTTACTAGATAACTAACGTGTTTACGGAGGTGACAGTAGAACTTTTGGTTTGGTCACCACGTTGGTGCGGGCGTGGAGGGGCCCCATCTCTTATTTCTGCTCTGGCCGTCCGTCTGCCTGTCATCCTGCTGCCTTCTAATCGGCGCTCGCTTAATTGAAAAGGCTAGAACTATAGTTTTATTACCCGTACAACAGCCGGGTTCCTTTCTGAAGCCACCTCACATTGTTAGCTATCAAATGAAGTTCTTAAAACTATTTATTATCTGAAGCGTGGTCATTTGTGCACAGCACATTGCCACTTTTCACCCCACCTGGAAGCAGTATACATAGATATGTTACCTCTGTAGTGCTTTAAAATTATGCCTTTATGATTACCCAATTTCTCATTTCGTACACCTTCTATCTTGAATTTAGATGATTAAGCTTAATACTACTGATTCTCATTTCTCCTCCTAAAGCACCAATTTCCATTCCAATTAATACTATTGTCACTTAAATACTAGACACCAATAACTTTCTTATTGGATACTACACAGGCAGTAACTTTGTACTATGACTACTATCATTTCATGACTTCAGTTTCTAATTACTGTCTTTGGTTGCCTATCACCCCAACTGTGAACTTACAAACCTACTGATTTGAGGCCTTGGCATCATTCATGCCACCTCTTACTCTTCTTTTTCTGTTTCCTTATATTTGTTACTTTATCTTATATAGTACCCCTTTATTCACAACCTTCACACTGACATATTACTTTTGTATGTCTACCAGAACCGCACTTTCAGCTACTCTCTTGTGCTCTTAACTTTTTGAATCACTTTAATATACCTAAATACGTACGAGAGTATTCTAATGTTTGTCTGGCGCTAAGAGCTGCTCAGTTCATTCCATGCATCTTACAGGACTCTCCTATCACATTTTACAACTACGCTAAAGCGTCGTGCTCCCTTAACTACTACTACAGAAAAACTTAAACGTAATGCTTCTTTAACAGTTCGTGCTTTCTATCGGCTCTGATCACTATTCCTAATCTTTTCTCTCTACTTTCAATTCATCTCACGTTCCATAAGTGCCTTGCATACAGTACTATCTTCCTTCATCCTAAAAATTAAACCTTTCCTTTAACATTAAATGCCCTTTTCCTCGCGTAAATTCTGTTACTTTGCATTTCCGCAACTACTTCTCTCCACTCGGACTCTTGTCCTCCTTACTTTTAGAAGAGACTGAAGCACAGAAAGGAATAATTGCTTCAGACTGCTGAGGTGCGCACAGTTGCAAACTGTGAAGTCTCTCCGTGACTGAGAGACTTCCTACGCTTAATTATCACTCTCTCCACTCACGTACCTCTTCAATTCAGTTACATTCCTTAGTCCAAAAACTCGTTTGGAACCAGGATAGACGAGTCAATAGGCATTAATATATGGTGAACTCCCCACCAAAAATGGGCCGTGATACACTAGCCTTTTTCGATCGCTCTTTGGTCTTAACTGGTACCAAATCCCCTGGTTTAAACACATTTGACTGAGCCCTAGCATCACGTCTTTTCTTTCTTTCAGCTGCCCGTCTTTCAGTGGCCAACTTTTCTATTTCATCTTTGGTTACAGCTCTGCTCGCCGGAAAAACTACTTCACCCTCAATAACATTCTTTGGTTTACGCCCAAACGTTAATTCACATGGCGCAAAACCTGTTGCTTCATACCATACATTATTGATTATCTCTTCAAAATTTACATTAAAGTTTTCCCAAGTTGTGTTTCTCTGGTGACGGTAAGTCCTACGTAACCTGTTCAACTTCTTCATGCTCACTTCATGCTCACTGGGATTCCCTTGAGGGAAATATGGCGAAATTCTGACATGTCTTAGTCCATGTCGCTGCAACATTTCTGTAAACTTGTGAGCTGTACACTGAGGACCATTGTCTGAGAATAAAGCAGCTGGCTTCCCCACCTGCACAAAATAATCTTTCCCCAGTTTTTCAGTCAATATCCTGGCATTCGCCCTCTTGATTGGGTACAACTTTACGTATTTCCCAAACACATCTAACACTACAAAAATATAGGTACAACCACCCCCTGATACTGGAAGAGGCCCAAACAAGTCCACTGCAATCAATTCTCGAGGTCCTCCTACTTGCACACTCTGCCGCAAACCTTGAATAGGAACCATAACTGCTCTCCCCTTTTGACATTTATCACAAGCTTGGACTCGTCCCTGCACCCTTTGCCACATGTTCTCAAATATTACCACTTCTTGTAACTTTCCAATGCACTTTCGTACCCCATAATGTCCATAAATTTCGTGCACTAGGTCTATTAATTCATCTACATGTTGCTGCGCAAAACAGAGTTTCCACTCCTCCTGATTCTCTCTCTTCCTCCTAAACAATACTCCTTGATAAATTTTATAAAATATTTTCACTTTTCGATGTTGCTTTGATCCTAAAATTTGCTTAACACATCTTAAATGTTCGTCCTGATTCTGCTGTATTCTTATATCCTCACATACTCGCCAATTACGGCCCAATACTTCGAGCCTCTCATCATCAACATCCTTTTTCTCAAGCTCTGTTCCCCCTACCGGCATTCTGTATAACGCATTTGCGATAATATTATCCTGTCCTTTAATGTATCTAATTTCTATATCATACTGCTGTAGACACATCACCCAATGTCCCAGTCTAGTATTACGCAAACGACCTATCTTCATATAGCTTAACGACCTATAGCCAGTAAGCACTATTTTGTAATAACCCAACAAATAACCCTCAAACTTCTGAAACCCATACAATGTAGCCATGGCCTCCTGTTCTGCAACACAGTAGTTCCTTTCAGCTGCTGTAAGAGTTATGCTAGCGAATGCGATGGTTTGATGGCGTACAACTATGTGCACGAGAGGGGGTACAACAACCGCTTTTCTTTCTGAAGCCACCTCATATTCTTAACTATCAAATGAAGTTCTTAAAACTATTGCTTATCTGAAGCGTGGTCATTCGCGCACAGCACATTGTCACTTTTCAGTATCTACTAGCACTGGTGTAACACACGTGGCCACGAAAAACGACGTCCGAATTGTGGTCGGAAAAATTTCCTAACTGAGAGAGGCTCGAGACGTTTTTCACGGCTTCTGAATGAAAATCACTTCCAGACCCAACAGGAATTGCTGCAGGCAGTGAATGAAGGTCCATTCCCACCTGCTAGCGAGAGAAAATTGCTACAGGAGCCGCAGGAGTGAAAGTTTGGAGTCAGTCATGACACAAGAGGCCAATGCACACATAGACACCTAAAACGACAGCAACAAAGTTCAGCGCACTGGAAGAATATGTGACTAGTTTTCTGAACACTCCTCCCACCCAATGAGATCTCAACTAGCCTGCAAAATCACCGAACTTGAACACCATAGAAAACCTGTGGAACATGTTGTTACAACGGGTAAAACGTCGACATCAGCATCCCCGCAGTTTGGTGGAATTATGCGACCCAATCTTCAGCGAGTGGCTTAACTTCGATACGACGTACCTGCACAATCTTGCGGACCAGGCAATTATCAAGTCCAGGGGCGGAATTACACGCTATTAAATGAGGCTTGTAATCATTTCTCTAGGAGCGACAAATTTTTTGTCCGGTGGGGTTATTTAAACAGTTATATACAGGGGTATGTTTTTGGTACACAAAGATTTAAAGATGTGTAAAGATTAAAAGAGAGGTAAAGATAGAGGTATATAAGGATTAAAAGATGTCGATGGGGAATCTCGCGTGTTGATCGGAAGTAGACTTTCGGCGCCATATGTTAGCTTGCACTGAGGTGACAAAAGTCACTGGAGCGCAGGGTAGCCGTGCAGTCTGGGCGCCTTGCCGCGGTTCGCACGCTTCTCCTCGTCGGACGTTCGAGTCCTCCCTCGGACATGGGTGAGTGTGCTGTCCTCAGCGTAAGTTAGTTTAAGTTAGATTAAGTAGTGTGTAAACCTAGGGACCGATGACCTCAACAATTTGGTCCCATAGGAACTTACCACAAATTTCCAAAATCCAAAGTCATTAGATACCTCCGAATATTGAGTGACCTCCTTTTGCCCGGCTTAGTGCAGCAACATAGCCAAAGCCTTGCATACAAACAAAAATTATGCGAAGCGAAATGTAGTGTGAGGAGGGCTATGCGAGAGGCGTTCAATGAATTCGAAAGTAAAGTTCTACGTACTGACTTGACAGAAAATCCTAAGAAAGTTTGGTCTTATGTCAAAGCGGTAGGCGGATCAAAACAAAATGTCCAGACACTCTGTGACCAAAATGGTACTGAAACAGAGGATGACAGACTAAAGGCCGAAATACTAAATGTCTTTTTCTAAAGCTGTTTCACAGAGGAAGACTGCTCTGTAGTTCCTTCTCTAGATTGTCGCACAGATGACGAAATGGTAGATATCGAAATAGACGACAGAGGGATAGAGAAACAATTAAAATCGCTCAAAAGAGGAAAGGCCGCTGGACCTGATGGGATACCAGTTCCATTTTACACAGAGTACGCGAAGGAACTTGTCCCCCTTCTTGCAGAGGTGTACCATAGGTCTCTAGAAGAGCGTAGCGTTCCAAAGGCTTGGAAAAGGGCACAGGTCATCCCCGTTTTCAAGAAGGGACGTCGAATAGATGTGCAGAGCTATAGACCCATATCTCTAACGTCGATCAGTTGTAGAATTTTGGAACACGTATTATGTTCGAGTATAATGACTTTTCTGGAGACTAGAAATCTACTCTGTAGGAATCAGCATGGGTTTCGAAAAAGACGGTCGTGTGAAACCCAGCTCGCGCTATTCGTCCACGAGACTCAGATGGCCATAGACACGGGTTCCCAGGTAGATGCCGTGTTTCTTGACTTCCGCAAGGCGTTCGATACAGTTCCCCACAGTCGTTTAATGAACAAAGTAATAGCATATGGACTATCAGACCAACTGTGTGTTGGATTGAAGAGTTCCTA
Organism: Schistocerca serialis cubense; assembly: GCF_023864345.2. Lineage (NCBI taxonomy): Eukaryota > Metazoa > Arthropoda > Insecta > Orthoptera > Acrididae > Schistocerca > Schistocerca serialis. The sequence goes on from NC_064639.1 coordinate 918,017,968, forward strand.
GATAACAGAACGCAGCATCTCATTCTCAATGGAGAGAAGTCTTCCGAAGTGAGAGTGATTTCGGGTGTGCCGCAGGTGAGTGTCGTGGGACCGTTGCTATTCACAATATACATAAATGACCTTGTGGATGACATCGCAAGTTGACTGAGGCTTTTTGCGGATGATGCTGTGGTATCGAGAGGTTGTAACAATGGAAAATTGTACTGAAATGCAGGAGGATCTGCAGCTAATAGACGCATGATGCAGGGAATGGCAATTGAATCTCAATGTAGACAAGTGTAATGTGCTTCGAATACATAGAAAGATAGATCCCTTACCATTTAGCTACAAAATAGCAAGTCAGCAACTGGAAGCAGTTAATTCCATAAATTATCTGGGAGCACGCATTAGGAGTGATTTAAAATGGAATGATCATATAAAGTTAATCGTCGGTAAAGCATATGCCAGACTGAGATTCATTGGAAGAATCCTAAGGAAATGCAATCCGAAAACAAAGGAAGTAGGCTACAGTACGCTTGTTCGCCCACTGCTTGAATACTACTCGGCAGTGTGGGATCCGTACCAGATAGGGTTGATAGAAAAGATAGAGAAGATCCAACGGAGAGCAGCGCGCTTCGTTACAGGATCATTTAGTAATCGCGAAAGCGTTACGGAGATGATAGATAAACTCCAGTGGAAGACTCTGCAGGAGAGACGCTCAGTAGCTCGGTACGGGCTTTTGTTGAAGTTTCGAGAACATATCTTCACCGAAGAGTCAAGCAGTATATTGTTCCCTCCTACGTATATCTCGCGAAGATACCATGAGGATAAAATCAGAGAGATTAGAGCCCACACAGAAGCATACCGACAATCCTTCTTTCCACGAATAATACGAGACTGGAATAGAAGGGATAACGGATAGAGGTACTCAAGGTACCCTCCGCCACACACCGTCAGGTGGCTTGCGGAGTATGGATGTAGATGTAGATGTAGACGTGGACTCAACAAGTCGTTGGAAGTCACCTGTAGAAATACTGAGCCACGTTCCCTCTATAGCTGTCCGTAACTGCGAAAATGTTACCGGTGAAGGATTTCGCACACGTACGGATCTCTCGGCTACGTCCCATAAATGTTCAGTGGGATTCATGTGGGGCGATCAGGGTGGTCAAGTCATTCGCTCAAACTGTTCAGAATATTCTTGAAACCAGTCGCGAATAATTCTGGATCCCAGTGACGTGTTTGAGAACATGAAGGCGATGAATGGCTGCAAATGGTCTCCAAGTAGCCGAACATAACCGTTTGCAGTCATTAATCGGTACAGCAGGACCAGAGGACCCAGTCTATTCCATGTAAACACAGCCCACATCATTATGGACACCACGAGCTTCCACAGCGCCCCTTGTTGACAACTTGGGCTCATGGATTCACGGGGTTTGCGCCACTCTCGAAGTCTGCCAACTGAAATCGGGACTCATCCGACCAGGTCACTTTTCCAGTAGTCTAGGGTCCAACCGATATGCTCACAAGCCCAGAAGAGGTGCCTTAGGCAATGTTTTGCTGTTAGCAAAGGTACTCGAGTCGGTCGTCTGCTGCCATAGTCCATTACCGCCAAATCTCATCACACTGTACTAATGGATACGTTCGTCGTAGGTCCCACATTGATTCCTGCTGTTATTTGATGCAGTGCTGCTTGTCTGTTATCACTGACAACTCCACACAAACGCCGCTGTTCTCGGTCGTTAAGTGAATACCATCGGCCACTGCTTTGTACATAGTAAGAGGTAATGCATGAAATTTGGTATTCTCGTCACACTCTTGACACTGTGAAACTCAAAATATTGAATTCCCTGACGATTTCCGAAATTGATTGTATCATGCGTCTAGCTCCAACTACCATTCGGTCAGGCGGCCATAATCATCTCAGAAACCTTTGCACATGTTCAAAATGTGTGTGAAATCTTATGAGACTTAACTGCTAAGGTCATCAGTCCCTAAGCTTACGCACTACTTAACCTAAATTACCCTAAGGACAAACACAGGAGGACTCGAACCTCCGCCGGGACCAGCCGCACAGTTTATGACTGTAGCACCTTAGACCGCTCGGCTAATCCCGCGCGGCCTTTGCACATGAATCGCTTGAGTACAAATGACAGTTCCGCCAATGCATTGTCGTTTTATACCTTGCATTCGTCATACTACCGTCATCTGTGTGTCTGCATATCGCTATCTCGTGACTTTTGTGGATACCCATTATTAACCTGGACATCAGCACCCGAAGTTATTTATAGCCGACCTTACTGTGTTATATATAATAAGAGTCAAACTAAAACTGTGGCTTCTTTGGAAGAAATGGAATTCCATTTGTGAGTTATATCAATATGAATGAGAAGGCCATTGCAGATGTGTTCTATCAATTGAAAGTTAAAGAACAAGTCAACAGACATCGTCTTTTATATTACGCTGGTGCCTGGCTTTTATTACGCCTCAGAATCTTGACAAATAAGTAAAAGAATGTGCCTTTGATATCTGTACCATATATGGGGTGTAATGGCTATAAGTGCAGACATTTTTATTGGTGACTGAGGATGGAGTTCTGAACAATATTGTGTGTGTTTCCTTCATTTGCAGACTAATTATTATAACTATTAGGGGTAGTATGTGTTTAGGTTGGTTAGTCCTTCCAAGTACATGTGGCAAGTGCAAGCCATTAATGCTTATTTTCCGTTGGGCAACAGGTCAAGTGATGCAGTGTGGATGCATGAACACAAAATGGTTAGTCTGTGCTGCAGGTGTTGTCCATTTAGCGGTGGATTTATGACCATGCAGAAAACATCAGGTAGCAAATTTTGTGACATGATGTTAGGAATAACTCCACTTACAGCTAGTAAAATTGTTGCTTATTAAAACGCGACCGGTTTCGCGCCTTTGATCCGCATCATCGTTGAAAGATCATAGGCATACCCGTCACTCCTAGACAAAATTTACTCTTCAGGGAATATCATCAATACTATGGCGACATAGAGAGACTCTCTTTGTCGTTCGTGTGGGTCGCTTTGACTTGCCCTGCAATTAGCTGCCCTGCTGTCACACAGATGCGGACAAATTTTAAGGAATGGAGCATGTCTTCTTTACCTTTCGCTGGCCATAGTATTAACGATATTCCCTGAATAGTAAATTTTGACTAGGAGCGATGGGATTGCCTATGATCTTTTATCGTTGTTCACCTGATGATGCGGCTTAAAGCCGCGAAACTGGTCGTGTTTTAATAGGCAATTTTAGCAGCTGTTAGCGGACTTCTTCCTGAGATCATGCCTTTCAACAGCTGCCCAGAATATAAAATAGTTTGTGAGCAAATTATGTGACATGTTTTTGAGACGACTCTTTAACGCAGAATAAAAAACATAATCAATACGCTGATGTGTGCACATATTAAGATACCACACACGAAAATATCTGCAAGTTACCTGTTACTCTCTGTATTTATGAATCCAAAACGTATTAATTTTTCCTTCGTACGTTACATTATTTACGATAATTTAAAATGCGTAGGAGTGATCTCGTTTTGGTTTGTGATACTTCTTCAGCTTTCACAGCTTAGAAATATAGACACATTATGTTCTCAAGTAGCAGCTCCTTCGCAAATATAATTAAGTACGGGCCGTTTCTGCCCGCTAGACAACCCTAGAAAAGCACATGCGTAGTAAATTGCCTGCAACAAAGATATTCGTTGAAGGTCGTGGATGGTAGCCAGAAAATAACACAGATTAAACAAGTAAATTAATTATCTTTCTTTTTGATCAGACTTCAGCCTGCGGTGTTTCCGTTGGTATTTGTTAATGCGTAAGTTTATACTGACCGAGAATTTTGGTATCTTCCATTTCCAAACTGCTACTTCTTGATTTATCGTTCAGATAAAACAGTGTAGATTAATTAAGTTTTAGAAATATTGTACGTTGCACTTGTTCTTGGTCTGGACTTTTGAAATTTTGATACTGCTGCATCTTTGTACTGAATGACAGAAAGTGCTTCTTCTAGAGGTATCTATTTTGCGTCTTCCGTCACCATGTATGGATATAAAGGAACACTACATATATAGTGCCAGTGCATACATTCAACATAACATGGTATGATCTCTGTCTGCCGTAACGACTGGCAGTTCCATCTGGTTTGATCGACAGCGTGATTCTCTTTTATTTGTCCCGGTTATTTTTTTAATTGTTATGGTGCGCTGTTGATTCGATGGCGTGGCCCGTTTCGTCAAGCTGGGACACCGCAGCACGGAGTAACTGTTAAGCCAGTATCAACCACAGTGCGTAGGAAATTACTATCATCGTCCCACCTTGAAGACGCGGAGCGTCCATTCATACCAGTTTACATGCGCAAACAATAACAAAAACTTCCAAACAGTTGTTTTTAACTAATGAAAAATACTTTATATCAGGTTATTTCATTTTTTTCTATTACTAAGGTTCTGCTTATACTATTGTTAGTGTTCGGCAGCGTCCACGATATCTGTTATAAGAATTAACAACGTGGTAGCAATCCCATTTCTAATAGAAAGCTTTGGATCTCTGAGCGAATAGCTGTACAAGCATGAATTATGGCTTTTTACGCGGATAGGTTAATTACGGGAAAGTTGCACCACTTTTTTCCTTGATCATAAAATGTCTGTCTCTTTCAGCTTTTTTAACTTCTTTAATTATGTTCGTATAGAGTGTCATACAAACTTAATTGCCATGTAGTATTGAGCCACTGCTACTTTAAATACAAGAGACATGATAAAATGAAAATACAGGGTATTTACCTAAGAGCGTACAAAAATTTAACGGGACGTAGAGGATGCTCCACTGAGCAATTTGAGGCAGTGAACCTGGGGTCAGATAAGCTAACTTAAGGAGATGATGGGAATAAAAACACATTACTGAGTACTTTCTTGTGTACATTAATTACCGTTGATTGCAAATATCCTCACTGACACAATGAATGTACCCTTTGTAGTGTATCTTACAAAACGTGCTCAAACTGACGGCCATCAGCCTCAATGGAAGCATGACATCGGCGTACAAGATTTTGACGCAGCCTGACAAATATCCCCGGTGTGTTTAAAATCACAACACAGGCAGCTAGAATTCTAGCAACTAATTTCGCCTATGTATCCACTGAGGTCCCATACACAAGTGACTTTAGATATCCCCACTGAAGTAACCAAAGGGGGTAGGTCAGATGACCTCACAGGCCATGGAATAGGACCTCCGCTTCCAATCCAGCCACCAGCAAATACAGCACTGAGGTGGTTCGGACATTCACACTGAAGAGAGGCGGTGGACTCTCCTATTGTATACACATCCTCTCACGAACAGCCAAGGGTACGTTCTCCAACAACTTAGGTAGAACTCTTTGCACGAGCCTCAAGTACAGGTGGCCATTCAGACAGCGTACTGCATCATGACTTCCTAGTAATCGGGCTCATCCTCCTTGTTTCCTTGCAGGTGATGAGGAGTGTACATGTAAATAAACAGCACAGTCCGTGTAAACTTGTACGGATGGTAGTTGCAAATAAACTGGAGAACAGTAGTGCTACGCGCCGGCCAGTGTGGCCGAACGGTTCTAGGCGCTTCAGTCTGGAACAGCGCGGCCGCTACGGTCGCAGTTTCGAATCCTGCCTCGGGCATGGATGTGTGTGATGTCCTTAGGTTAGTTAGGTTTAAGTAGCTCTAAGTTCTAGGGGACTGATGACCTCAGATGTTAAGTCCCATAGTGCTCAGAGCCTTTTTTTAGTAGTGCTACGCGAAGTGGTCGTCAAGTTTAATTCCATGTCTCCTTAAACTGACATCTCCGACCTCAGGTTCGCTACCTCAAATTGTTCAGTGGAGCATTCTCTGTGTCCTGTTTCATTTTTGCACGCTCTGTCGGAAGCACCCTGTATACATAATCGATCCACCTCTGCAATAGGTGTATGGGTGAGATGCACAAATATACTGGGAGAAACGGATCTCACAAAAATGGCTATACATGAAGAAAAGAGTGAATTAAAATAATACATTTTTGTTTGGAATATGCTCTTATCAGTACAATATTATACTATTAAATATCTTAGTCAAAAACAGAATTGTCAATGTGCTATAAATGTTGTTGGAATATTGGCTTTTCCAGTGAGTTACTGGTTCCGTTCAAGCATTAGCCGATCTTTCTCTCATGGCAGCAGTTACACATACTGTATTACCAACTGCAGAACAATATTCATGTCACCATCATGAATTTGAAGCACACTGAATCCCATCGTAATTTTCATTAGTTCTGTAATTGATTTAGTAACACCCAACATGTTCATCTACATCTCATTCATCAAAGCTATTTTTGTAAACTTCTACAATGTCTTCATTTGATGAACACAGTGAGCTAGTTGCAGCAGTTTTCCTTTATAGCGTCTTCCATCTGTTTTTCTCTTCACTAATATTTTCCTTCATTATCTGTTTTTACCTTTCCTCTGTTTCCTTTCTTTTCTTATTCCTTTTTTCCCTTACAGTTTCAATAATTTCAGAAGAGCTTAGCCATTTGGATACAGTTACTGTCTTCCTCTTAAAATTCATGGTTTTATCAATGGAAGAAACGGTTGACATTTCTTCCAAAGTTTTCGTCTGTGTTGGCTCAGAAGTACTTTGTTTTGAACAGGTAGTTTTGAAAGTGTTAGGTCTAGCAGGAGTGGGTCTGCAGTCGTGTCAGTGAAGGAATTTGACTTCTACAGATGCCTCTGCTCTTTCTCTGTTCTTTTGATGTGCTTGGGATTACGCACTAGGTCTTTTGGAGTGGTTTATTGAGCTGCGTGTGAGATTCTGCCCCCGATTGCGAGAGATGGGCCATCGCACATTCTATCTGCAGGTAGTGGTCATTTTAGGTTATTTTCGTGTCTATACATTTGTCAGACCCGCAGTAAGGAAAACTGCATCAATATTGAGCAAACTACGCCTTAATAATAAAATTATGCAACTACACTATAAAACTTTTCGGCTTAGCACATTAGAGAGAGTGATTTTAACCCTGAACTTAGCCGAAAATAACAGCAATACTTTTGCTCCACGTTGGTTCACAAAAGAGCTTTTTCACAAGTAGCGGGAGCTGCTCTCTAGCGGCGCATTTGTGAAATCCGCCACTGGACCGTCTCACCCACTGGTCCATCCCTCCCAAACTTACCCTGCGTATCGTTTCGACTGCAAAACTGTAGCTTTAGTACCTCTTCATGTCGACAAGAGCAGCGAAACGAATCAATTCGGATCTTGATGATTGTTGAGGGAGGAACCGGCGTATGATGAGAGCAACGAAGCGCCACATAAACATTCTAGTAATTAATGATGGAGCACTAGCTCAGTTGAAATATCTTCTGTAGCAGTATCGCGAAAACTAGCCAAAATGGAAATCTTTTATACTGCCTTTTACGACTGAGAGACTTTCATTTACTCACAAAAACTCATCATTTACATGATAATAAGCACATAAAGAGGTCGATTGTCAATTCTCTGGTAACAATAGACTGATTCTGATGAATTCTGCCTAGAGTAACATTTATGACATGAAATACTGTTAAGTGTTTAAACGATAGCCTGAAAATCTCAGTTAAAGTTTTCTGGCAACGGCTACCATTATGTTAAGGTTGCTGTAGAATTTTGGATTTTCACTCCTTCCAACATCCTTTGATAATCTCTTCAGTTTCTCTGAACGCAGCATCCAATCATCTAAGAAAGCATCTTTCTGGTCTTCTGGAATGCAGTCCAGAAAGGCGCATACTGATTTCAGAAAATCTAGAAAAATAGAAAAAGGCAAGTGTTACATCATCTTACTTAAAAACTATATAGCATACAAGTATAGTAGTTGACTTAAAATATGGAAACCAGCATTTTAGCAAGAGGTAGTGTGCCAAAGGACATATGTTGTACACTATGTTCAGTGCTTAAGACTTTTTCTTCTGAGATATTCTTTGGTGGTTATCTAGTTGTTTATTCATCTATAGATCATTTGCAAAATTATACAAATCACGCCATCTTAATCTAAAAAGTAACAATTTTCAAAAACTTAACAGACTCATGTACACAGTAGTACTGACGTCGGTCTAGATTGACATGTTGTGTTCTTAAATCTGATATGTTGTGTCCAGTGTTTTTATGGTTCAAATGGCTCTGAGCACTATGGGACTTAACATCTGTGGTCATCAGTCCCCTAGAACTTTTAGAACTACTTAAACCGCCCGAGGCAGGACTCGAACTTGCGACAGTAGCGGTCACGCGGTTCCAGACTGAAGCGCCTTTAACCGCACGGCCACACCGGCCGGCCCCAGTGTTTTTATATCTATTTACAAACAAGCTTACAATTAATCTAGAACATACTTTCACACTTTTCGTCTGTACTATATCACTTGTCACTGCTCACACTACACTCACACACACACACACACACACACACACACACACACACATACTTCAATGCTCCTAACTACACTGCAGTACTCTGCTTGCGTGCACTCACACACACACAGACACACACACACACACACACACACACACACACACACACACAGACTTTGGCTGGCATTAGGACGCTGATAATACTTTTAGCATGCTATTGAATTTTTATGTGGTTCCCTTGGTCTGCTTAAAAATAATGAGGCAACATTGCTCCACAAGTTATGAGATGTTGAGGTCAACAAAAAGGAAAGAACTTAGAATTAGCAATCAGAGATCGCAGGCATACGATTTTACAGTAAGATTCGTGAAACAATGACAGTTTACTGTAGAATTATCAAATAACATTAACTTTTTACCATTCCCTATTCTGTGTTATCAAATGATCGTTGTCTTAATACTATGAATTATTTAAGAGGTATGCCTTAACTGAGATTTTACATATTTGGATTTTAGTTGTCTCTTTAATCTCCTTACGCAATTTATTGCAGAATTTTATACTCTCGTAGAAAATACTGTTTTGCGTTTTATACTCATTTACTCTCGGTAAACGTAACTTTAGTCTCGATCTTGTGCCATGACCATGAATGCAGCTGTTTGTGGGGTAATTACTGATGTTGTTCTTATTTATGTGCGTAACAGATTGGTAGCTGTACTCACATGGTGCAGATCTTTACAAGGAGCTTGGGTACTATTTTTAGTGATTATTCTGTAGGAACTGCTCTTGTTTTAAACGAATCTGTATTCGTAAAGGTAGTAGAGGTAATTTGAAATTGTAAGTACTGCAGTGAAGCTGTTCATAAAAGAAGTTGACTATGTCTACCTGCACAGTGCTCTCTGGTAATAATGTTGCGCGACCGTAGAAAAATGTCCAGTGCCATTTCTCTTGCCTTTATATTCAGGACATACTTTTCCTCTTTTTGTAACAGCAGTGTCTAACTCTTAATAAGCGTCACTTCCCTACATTCCTTTCAAAGGACTATCGAACTCTGGTTAAATGTTTATAGTTTCCGTTAAAAGATTGAGAATAGTGTTTATAGATCAAAGAATACTCTTTCCTTGCTTGCTGTTTGTCGTTAACTTTGTTTCGATGTAACCAGCAGTTAGTGAAATGTTAAGAGTGTCCACATTATGCAAGAAGTCCTGCATATTTCGGTAAAATGGTAACCAGATATCCTAAGGTGGTGTCCGGCAAAACCAGAACTCATGCCATTCAGCACAAGATAAAAAATCCTTCTTTCAGGCAATGACTAGCATATTACTTAAATTACGCAGAAATACTAATGAAATTGACAAAGAACTAAATACAGCACGAATAACGACAGTATTATGAAAAAGGATAGATTACTACTCGCTATATGGAGGAGACGTTGAGTCGCAGACAGGCGCAACAGAAGGACTGCTACGGCCTCCTTCCAGGTCATCATGAACAACTACATCCTCATCCACAACTGAGGGCATGACTTAAAAATAAGTACGGGGTACAGCAATGGGAACCCACATGGCAACATCATATGCCAACCTATTCATGGACCATCTAGAGGAATCCTTCCTAACCACAGAGAATCCCAAATCCCTCATCTGGTTCAGATTCACTGATGACATCTAGGTGATCTGGACTGAGGGTGAGGATACCCTGTCCACATTCCTCCAGAATATCAACATCTTCTGTCCACTTTGCTTCACCAGGTTCTCCTTAACTCAACAAGCCACCTCCCTCGATGTTGATTTCCGTCTCAAAGATGGCTACATCCCTACCTCCATATGTATCAAACCTACCAACACCCGTAATACCTTGACTTCGACAGCTGCCACACATTCAGTACCAAAAAAGTTCCGTTTATACAGCTAGCCACCTGTGGCAGTCGCATCTATAGTGATAGGCAGTCCCTCTCTAAATATACCAAGGCTCTCACTGAGGCCTTGACACAATTGAATTGCCCTCCCAACCCTGTACAGAAACAGATCTCCTGTGCCTTGTCTTTCTAGTCACCCACCACGTCACACTTTCCCACATCTGGCCACAAAGCAGCACTCAGGACCGATGTCCTCAGCAGTTTGGTCCCATAGAACTTACTACAAATTTCCAAACAAAAGCAGCACTCACCTCATGACTCAGTACCACCCACGACTGGAGTAACTGAATCATGTTCTCCATCAGGGTTTTGAAGACCTCTCATCATGCCCTGAAATGAGGAATATGCTATCAGATATCCTTCACAACTGTCCCACAGTGTTATCCCACCACCCATCGTTGTCCATTCCTATTCCACCTCTGCTCCTAACCTCTTGCTTCATGGCTCACATCCTTGCAATAGACCAAGATGCAAGAGCTGTCCCATACATCATCTCACAACCATCTACTCCAGTCCAGTCACAGGCATAACTTACCCCATCAAAGGCAAGGCTACTTGTGAAAGCAGTCATGTGATTTACAAACTAAGCTACAACCACTGTGCTGCTTGCTCTATGTAGGCATGATTAGCAATAAACCGCCCGTCAGCATGATCGGTCACTGACAAACTGTGGCCAAGAGTCAGCTGGTCTACCCAGGTGCTAAACATCCTGCCCAGCAAAATATGCTTCCATTTCAATAACTACTTCACAGTCCTTCCTCCCAACACCAGGTTTCTGTATTGCACAGCTGGGAACTCTCACTGCAATATATCCCACGTTCTTGTAACCCCCCTGGCCTCAACTTAACCAGTCTCTGTCCTTGACCCACCTCTACCCCTTCCCTACTCCCACTACAGTGTTTTCCGTTCCACCAACATATCTACTTCTCTCTTTTTCCTCTACTTCTCTCCATTTCTGCTCACTTCCCTGCCAACCTCAAACCTCCCGACTACACCTAGCAGTCCTACCCTGTCTGCATCACGTCCTGTATGCTCCTAAAAACAATACTACATCCTCCTCACCCTTAAACTGCCATACCTCCCTCTCCTGACCCTAGCCTGCTCGTTCCCTGCATAACAACAGACTGTTTCTCCCGCCTGGCCTCAGTGGCTACAGGCAGTGGCCTGTAATTGTGAGTTTGCTTGTGTGAATGTTTTTGTGTTTTCTATTTTAGAAGAATGCCTTTGCCTGAAAGTACAAATGTGCAGCAGTCTTTTTGTTGTGCCCATCTGCGATTCAACATATCCTCTATATGGTATCAGACTGTCAATTTTCATAATAAAGATCTAAATACCATGCACTATATTGCATTCAAAAAGGCTTAATTTTTCCATAATTGATGAGATGTACAATTCTAAATCTCGATTTCCTCGGAATACAACTTATATATACAGTGATAATACTATAGAAAGTTTAAAATTTGTCTCGTTTCCCTTTTATTGCACGGTTTCATATAGCCTCAGTGTATTGTTCCACAGGTTTCGTCTTAGATTTGCTTTCAAGATTGCTAGCACGTTGGGTTACTTACTTGCACATAGTATTAAAACTAACAACAACAAATTTGTAACTAGTGTTACATATGAAATCTTTTGGGCTGACTGTAAATCTTTTTGTATCGGCCAACCAGCCACCAACTTCAAAACAGGAAGGAAAACGCAGACGATAAATGCACCTTCGCTTCCCACCTAACTGCAAAAAGACTCAGTGTTACTAGTAATGACAATACACTCACCATTTTGCACAAAACGGAGAAGGGTACCCATGGACATTCTGGAAGAAAGTGAAATATGTAAATATGTGCAGCACCAAACGAACAAAATTCTTAATAAGCAAAAAGCTTTAAAAAAATTGTTTCTCTTGACCGGTTTCAGAACATGTTCAATGTGTTGAAATGTAACTGAAAGTATTAAACAAACAGGATTGTGATCTTCCCCCACCCCCACCCCCTCTCCCCAGTTGCAAACAACAGGTCGCATAGACATCTTGCTTTTGCACAGAGATGCACTTCCAATTGTTTAATATCGATAGGTTCCCAAACACGACTCAGGTTCTCTGCTTGTCGCCTGCTGTCTAAACTCTTTTGTACATCATTGCTTCGTATTTGCCATTCTCTTATGTATATTTGTAAAGCTCTTATATGTCATATATTTCATTTTTTTTTCACTTTTAAAGCAATGTATTTCTATCTGGCTCCCTTGCTCACTACATACCCTCCCTGTAAACTGTTACACCTCCTACTTAAGCACCGCCATTTAACATGTCTCATCAGTCTGTATGTGTGCTCTCACGATTATAGACATGTAAGTTCACATTATACGTATAATTTTCTTAAATTGTAGACGAGTTTCTATAGAACATTACTTATTTTACGATTTTGTTTTGATAATGATCGTAGATGATCTGTTAAACAACACTATTTATTTTCTATGTTTGTTTTGATCATGTTTGTTCGAACTTTCTTAGTCATCTGAGTTAATCCATTGTACTTTGTTTTCCAGTATTGTTCAGATAGCCAGCGGGAAACGGTCTTGGAGCAGAAACCAGTCGTTGTGATTATAAGAGAAAAAAGGTGCAACTAGTGCGTTCATTTGATTGTTTACAAGAACTGTTTGCTCCTTACATTTTATCCTTGCTCCCTACAGTATTTCAAAAGTGTATACCAATCAACATTGTCAAAAGCGTTCTCTAAATTTACAAAAAGTTGGCTTGTTTTCTTTAACCTATCTTCTAAGATAAGTCATAAGAATCAGTATTGCCTCGCATATCCCTACATTTCTCCAGAAGTCAAAGTGATCTACCACGAGGTCGACCTCTATCAGCTTTTCTTCCTTCTGCAAATAATTTGTTTCATTTTATCGGAATCATGACTCATTAAACCAATGTTTCGGTAACATTCACATCCGTTACCTTTTGCGTTCTTTGCAATAGGAATTATTGCATCCTTCTTGAAATTTGAACATATTTCACCTATCTCATATTTCTTCCATACCAGAGGGAATAGTTTTGTGATGGCTGGCTCTCCTGAGACCTCAGAAAATCTGAGGGATTGTCGTGTGCTACAGTGGTCTTGTTTTGACTTAGATCTTTCAGTGCTGGGTCAAATTCCTGTCTCCACTCTCATCTTCATCTAAATCCTATCCCCTTATTAAGATACTGTCTTCAGTTCCATTGTATAGCTCTTCTATAAATCCCTGTCAAATTTCAATTTTCTCTCCTTAATCTTTCTCCAAGTCATGCTTGCCTTTACAGCCTTGCATATTTCGTAGAACCACTCCTTCATTGCTATTTTTCACTTCTTGTCAGTCTCATTTTTCTATTCCCTTTTGTCTATTAAACTTGCTGCATTTTATGTTTTTTTCTCCTTTCATGAGTTAGGTTCTTTGCATCGTGTGTTAGATTTCTACTGGGCCTTACGTTTCTGTCTATTTGACCCTCTTCTGCCTTCACTACTTCATCTCTCAAAGCTACCCGGTTGTCTTAGCCTCCCTTTGAGACTGTCAGCAACCTCTGGTTCTTTCAACTTACCTAAGTCCCTAATCCTTAATTTCGTACACTTTTTCACTTTCCCCAGTTTTAACCTACAATTCATAACCAATAAATTGTGGTTATGAAATTCTCTCGAGCTTCTAGCTGCATCAAATGGTTTAAGAATCACGGCTTGCAGCTAAGCAAAGTTAGGATCCGGCCATTGGAAGGTTGAAGCAGGTTGATTTAGATCGTTTTTATGTTTACATTGTACTACACAAGTTAATTGTTGCAAGTATGCTTTCTGTTTTCATTATTGACTAAACTAGTATCTCTGTTAATTCATACACGAGGTTACCTTTTGACGCTCATTTCATGCTATGCAAAAAATTTTATGTAATGTCAATACGAGTTTCTTCTCCATATAAGTAGCATAAATGTATCGTTGTCTAGTTATCCATGACATTCGGGCATGTAGGTTGTCACTATGAATGGTTCCTTTGTAAAGTTGCTCTTTGACTTCATTTCTGTGGTCAGTGCTAGCACCAACTATGGGCCTTCGTTTGCTTCTTCGATAGCATAATCGCCTCGGTCAGTTTGGCACAGGTTTTCTTCGAAGAGACGACAGCACTGTCAAGTATGCCTACTTTCGTGAGCGTTTTACTAAAATTAGATATAAATGTATGATGATGACTGTAAATTCCGAACATGGATCACTAATATGCATGCTTATGTTAATACACTTTACCCCGGAGCTTCTGTATGATGAAATTTTGACACGCGTAACGGTTAAAACAAAAGTTGTGCGATCAAGACCTTTCCATATGTCATAGTTGTGCCAAATCTAAATCGTCGCCTGCCTCTATCATGGATGCATTTCTCCGTCAAGTAACGGAATCGGTCGAACAAGAACCCTGTAAGCCGCCTCTTTCGTGGATGAGTTACATTTCCTTAAGACTATTCCTGTGAACGTCAGCCTATCGACTGTTTTTCCTACTATTTGTTTTTTGTGGTCATTCCACGAAGGTCGCTCTGGTTAGCTGCTACTCCAGATATTTTAGGGTAGATGCTCTCTCCAGCATTTTCTCAGCAGTGTAGTTGTGCAGTAGTGCATTTCTTTTCCCATGTATGCACAATATATTACATTTATTTACGTTCAGGGTCAACTGCCAGAGCGTGCAACATTCAGTTTAGAGATTAGATTAGATTAGTACTTCTTCCATAGATCATGAATACGACACTTCGTAATGATGTGGAACGTGTCAGGTTAATAAAAGGTGTCTATACAAGATATTACATTACACACAATATTACATGACACTTATGTTTTTTGTGGGGGTTGTGGCAGTATAATTTACCCCCTTCTGAGCCAAAGTTAGATTTAACCTTGAGTAGTGAAGATCATCCTTTCTCCTAGTGTTGTAGCCATGCACACTGCTATTACTTTTGAATTCATTCGAACTGTTAATAACAAATTTCATAAATGAATATATATATGTATATATTGTAAAGGCTACAGTGAAGATCTCTAGCTCTTTAAATAAGTGTCTGCAGGATGGTCTTGAATGAGCTCCAGCAATTATTCTGATTACCACGCTTTTGTGCAATGAACACACTTTTACTCAATGATGAGTTACCCCAGAATATTATGCCATACGAAAGCAGAGAATGAAAATAGGAGTGGTAAGCTAATTTACTGAGACGTATAACCCCAAAATGGCAATGACCCTAATAGCATGTAGCTGAACTCAAACGTTTCAGCAGATCCTCAGTGTGTTTTTTCTTGTTCAACCCCTCATCAATGCAGACACCTAGAAATTTTGAATATTCTATCATAGCTACCGATTTCTGATAGAAGTCTATATTTATTAATGGTGTCATTCGATTTACTGTGTGAAACTGTATATACTGTGTTTTGTCAAAGTTTTAATGAGAGCCCATTTGCAGAGAACCACTTAATGATTTTCTGAAAAACATCGTTTACAATTTCACCAGTTAATTCTTGTCTGTTGGATGTGATAGCTACACTTGTATCATCGGCAAAAGTACCAGCTTTGCATCTTCGTGAATATAGAATGGCAAGTCATTAACATACATTAAGAACAGCAAAGGACCCAAGACCACACCTTGCGGCCCCCCATTCTTGATTGTTCCCCAGTTTGAGAAATCACCAGTGTTTTGCATATCAAGCGAACTGCTTATTTCAACTTTATGCACTCTTCCAGTTAGGTATGATTTAATCCATTTGAGCGCTGTCCCATTCATACCACAGTACTTGAGCTTATCTAGCAGTATTCCATGATTTACACAATCAAAAGCCTTTGAGAGATCACAAAAAAATCCTAACGGGTGACTTCCGGTTACTCAGAGCATTTAATATTTAATTCCTCTATAACGAAATCCTCAAAGCGAGACTGTCTTCTGACTTTGCTACATTCTTGTTGACAACCGCATCATCTCCGATCAGTCTCACTGAGTTTCCGACACTTTCTACTAGATCGTTTATATACATTGTAAACAAGAACTGTTCTGTCAACTTCCTTGGGGTACCCTGGCCTTCACAAGCGTAGATTTTGTTCCGTTAAGAGTGACATATTGAGTTCCGTTATTGAGTTCTGTCGCCCACGAACTCTTGAATCCAATCGCAAATCTGGTCGAATATTCGATAAGTTCGTTTTGTTTTTTTCAATAATGGCCGTTAGGGACATTATCAAATGCCTTGCTAAACTCAAGGAACACGGCATCAACGTAAGCACCGTTGTCTACAGTGGTATGAATCTCTTGAAGGAATTGAGTGAACTTAGTTTCACAAGGTCTCTGCGAAATCCATGTTGATATTTACAGAGATTTTCGTTCTCTCAAAATATCACAATTCCTGAGCATAAAACGTGTTTCATAATTCTAAATTAGATAGACGTCGAAGATATAGGCCTATAATTATATGCATCGGTCCTAAGACTTTTCTTGGGTACGGTAATCTCTTGCGCTTTTTTCCAGACGCTAGGTGCCTTCGTTTCTCTAGAGATATACGATAAACTGCTGCCAGAAGAGGAATAATTTCTGTCGCATAATCTTTGTACAGTCTCACAGGAGTGGTGCTGATGCCTTACGTGCAGTGGTTAACAGACTGAACACGCATTCGGTACAAACCTGTGACGGGCCATCCAGATATAAGTTTTTCGTGATTTTCCTAAATCGCTCCAGGCAGCTGCCGGGTGGTTTTCTTTGAAAGAGCACGGCCGATTTCCTTCCCTACCCTTGACACAGCCAGAGCTTCTGCTCCGTCCCTAATAACCCCGATGTCGACGGGCCGTTAATTTACCTTCCACCGCTAATCGAGTGTAACTTTTTTTTTTTTTTTTTAAATTTCGGTATCGGTCATCTCCATATTTGCCATTTCGACGTTCGTACGATGATTTAAATGAGAGACCACATTACTTTCTTCCGCAGTGAAACAATTTCGGGAGGTCGAATTCAGTATTTCGACCCTTTGTATCTTCCGCTTCGATGCCAGCATGATGTCTGAATGACTGGATAGATGATTTCTAACGGCTTATTGATTTTACGTAATATTGAAACCTCTTAGTGTTTTTAATCAGATTGTTTGACGTTACTTTACTTTCAAACAACTGTCTCATTGCTCTCCTTACGCTCCTTTTCACTTCGTTCAGCTTTTCTTTGTCAGTAAGTTTTTGACTTTTCTCGAATCTATGATGAAGCTCTCTTTGTTTACGTAGTACTGTTTTAACACGCCTATTGAACCAAGGTGATCTTTCCCGTTCCTTAAGACCTTGCTTGGAACATACTTGTCTAAAGCCTAGTGAACAACGCTTTTGAATTTCTTTCATTTGTGCTCCACAACTTCATCCTTAGCCGTGAATAATTGATGTTGACTACTCACATTCTCTGCAATTTGTATCCTGCCACTCTTACTAAGTAAAACTATTTTTCTGTTTTTATGTCACCAGTCTTCTGGATGGTTTGATGCGGGGACCGCCACGAATTCCTTTCCTGTGGAAATATTGTCATCTCAGAGTACCACTTACAACTTACTTCCTCAATTATTTCCTGGATGTATTCCAATCTCTGTCTTGGTCTAATGGTCTAAAGTTTTTACCCTCTACAGTTTCCCATTGTGCGATGGAAATTATTGTCTGTTGACTCAACTGATATTTTACCGTTCTGTCCCTTCCTCTTGTCAGTGTTTTCATTGTGATGAAGTGATGGTTGGGAAAGTACCTCCAGCTGCGATGGTTACAGCAGCTTACTGAAAGGCAGAGTGCCGAAACTCCTCACCTGCCACATGCTTTCACCGCAGCGTCCTGCAAACTTGGTGGACTAGTGTAGCATGTTTTTAATGGCATGAGCGCATCCTGTGCTACTCATGACATCAATTTGTGTCTGAAATGAGGTGAAATTGAAACTAGTAGTGGCACTGACACGAACACACCTAAGTCCATCTCAGTCCTTATGAAGACCACACGCCATTCGAATAACACATGGTTAGGACAATGGAAATTAAGTCAAAAGATCTTGAATCGTACATTGCACTCTACATGTAGGCTTAGAATTGTTGTCAGATCATGCATGCTAGTGAAGCAGCTCTACAGCGGATTCTTGTGACGGTATCTTGCATCACAGTTGTACACAAAACTCCCGTATATTATGGTTGAAGAATTGACGCCCAATAACATCCCAGATGCGTTCAGATCAAATTAGTTTTATGACAATGATACTAGCATAAGTGATCCTCAAACCACTACAGCATGATTTGAGCTCTATACCACAGACATCTAACTATAAGGGCACTTGTGCTAGAGGTCTATTGCTGCTCATTATAGTCATTATAGTGATTGTCAGAAAATGTGATATGAAACAGAAGCACAATGGGTTTCAGGAAACCTACAAGCCTTCTAGGTTTTGGGACATTGAAATATGTTCTATTGTAGTTAGGCGTTGAAAAATTTCAGGGAAATCTCAGAGTTATACAAAGTCATGGAGAGTTTATATTTTATGAAGGCTTCTCTGAAGTATCTGAATATTTTATATGAAATGAGAAGGTGGTGATAGACTGAATATTGGAGCACTGCACTGTGGAGGCTACATAAAACTTCACCAAATGCTTCTACATGCTACGGCAAAACTGTAATAAACAGCTTCCATGTTACAACGAAATTGCAACAAAACACCACTGTTACATCGAAACTGTAGCAGAATATTCCAGTTACAGCAAAACTGGTAATAAATTGACCCATGTTCCTGCGGATTCCAACAAATTACGCCTTGTTTTAACAAATATTGTAACAAATCGCAGCAGCTACAGCAAAAATTATATCAAACTACCTCATATAACAATGAAATTGTAACACATTGCCCTGTGTTACACCAAAACGTATTAAAATGCCACATTTTACAGCAATAATTATAAGCAGTTACCCCATGTTACAATGAACTCGTAACAAATTATCCCATATTACAGCAAAACTGTAACAAAACACCTCACGATTCAGTAAAACTAGTAACAAATTATCCACTACACCTCTGTAATACAGCAAAAATCTCTGAACACAACTAGCAGGGTTAAATAAGAGCTGTAGGACAGATCAGACCCTACACAATAAGTCAATACAAGTTTTGCTTCACTCAAATACCAGTCGTTCTGATACGGGACTATTAATCGATGAGACGCTATAGCTTTCCCAAGTGTCTGCTGTCATAGCCAAAGACTTCTTAGGTCCAACACAGATGTATCTACTAGGTTTTTTTCCTGACGTCATCCAGCATAATGGTTGTGGGACGATTTATAGCTCACAGACATTCCATAAGTGATGCAGTCTGCATTTCTGTCAAATTTCGCTTCTCCTACTGGATTACCCCATTATATCACAGTGCAAATAAGTCGCTTGTGCTAAGCATGTAATCCGCTTTGGATACTTATAAAAATTCGAGATGGCAATTCATGGTGGCAGACCTTAGTGCAGCCATGTTATGACTCAGTACGGAGGGCATCATTGGTGATGTAAGATTCATTATGGCTGACCTGGGGCTACAGACATATTCTGTGTTGTTACCAGTCCAAACTGTTTGTTTTAATTTCCCTGGCATCACATTCTCATGCCCTCACCAGTCATTCATAGTGTCTAGGCATACTAGCTAACAGATGGACTCGTGCTTTGTGCACCATACTGAGAGGCTGATCGTCATAAAGAACCATCAGATTCACAACCCTCAAGCAGAGTAAAAAATGGACTTGCACAGTTGATTTTACATACTAACCTCACTCAATATTTATTATTACTATTATTCAATGTGTGTGTGTGTGTGTGTGAGTGTGTTTGTGTGTGTACGCATTGCCATAGTTTTCATTTATTGTTTCTCCACCACCCAACAGTCCTCTTATATTGAACATGCAGTGCCTGATAAATTTAAGCAGCACCATAAATCAAGTCAGCATGCAGACAGAGATCCTGATACAGTGCTTGATATATCAAAAAAGCACACAGAATTGTTTCCAAACTTAAAGTTTCCTATGTACCCAACGTCCGCACTCAATTCTGAGCCACCAGCATTGTATAGTGCACTTGAAATATGTGAGCAGAAATCATGTCAGCATGAACAATCTTTAACAAACACTGAATTTCCACCGACACCAGTGTCTGGATCACTCGTCAAGACGCTAGCATCACATAGTGCGCCTACGAAAGTAATGTTACTCTTTGCTGTCTACAAGCTTAATGCAGGTGACAGTAAATGTTTTGTTGCAAGTTTGTTCTCAGACCATGAGGTCCACATAGTAGTAATTTTTGAAAATCCACGATTTATTGACATGGGAGTAGTGCTTTCAGACTATAAATGATATCAATTATCTCACAACTCAAGAGAAATGACTGCCGAGTTCAAGGGGCAAACTTCTGAAGTGTCACTGGAGTGTCATACAGTGTGTGTTGGGGACTATCCAAGAAAACATAAAATAACGAGAATAGCATACGGTGCACTCCATTTCAGAAATCTACGTTTATAAACTTGATTTGCACTAGCTCAGTCATCCTAGATATTGTGCACAAATATCTTGGTTGGTGGCCTTATGTGTGCGAATTTTGTGGAAACGCGTGGAATGCAGTTACAGAGCTTACCTGTTGGAACACTTCAGAGGAAGCCTTTGCTACAATTTTCGATGAGAATGGTGCTTCAGTATACAGTGTGTATGATGCATCATTGTTATTGCCCAATGATCGTGCAGAATTGCATGCAAATTTGTACTTATTTATGTATCCTGTTACGTTAGCTCCAAGTAAACAAAGTGAAAATAAATGGTCGACTACATTCCTCAACTATGTTTCATTTCATCAAAAGCCTCAAACACACTGAATAAAATATGCAGTTCAGATTACGTACGTACAATTGGCAGCCAGATCAATTTACAATCTAAATAGAGAAGCATTCGAGAGGTATCTCACGGAGGAACTGGAAACCTGTACATGTAGGCTGGAGCACGTAGAAGAACTGTAGCTCAAGTTTAAATGAATAGCGGCCCAAGAGCAGAGTACATACGTACCTAGTAGAATGGTTTTTAATGTGACAGGCTATGACTTTATACAGTACAGTTATTACTATTTTGAAGAGCCGTAACACATTTTTAAATGAGACGAAACTTAACTTCGTGATGACATCGGGCCATCAAATCGTTGTTTGTTCAAGGTTCCAAATTCATCAAGTTCTCCACGTAAGACGCGTCTAATGGTTCGAATCCTCGTTCGGCACAAAAATTTACATTATATCCTTCCAGGCTTTAGCATGAGCATACCTAACTGTTGATGGAAATTTATTTTGATTTTTAACTTCTCATCATTCATTGTCAACAACGATATGTGACGCTTTCTACTCTCAGTGAAACACACATATTTTTGTCACATAATTTCAGGTTCAAACATGCCACTCCTACCTACTCGTGAAAAAGAACTCGATAGCTAACGTGCCTTAGCGTGTAGTAAACAACGATATATGTGGGGTTCGATTCCAGTTATCACTGTATTCTTCGTCACATCTAGTTCAAACATGTGCAAATCCCGCTCATGGTGAAAGAGACCGATTTTTCCATTCGTGGATAGAAAACAACGGCGATAAGTGCCGGGTTCGAAACCCCGGATGGCAGAAATTATTCATTTTTCCCGTCATAACAGTTTCAAACATCTAGCTACTGCTGAGAAAATTCCACATCTGGATTTTGACTGTGCCTCCATAACAATCAGATTGGGTGCTAGGTTCGAATCGCCATTTAATACATACATTCATCATTTCAAGTTTGTGACTTGGGAACGAAACCAATTTTTTACAGGGACAACTGTCCAATACCAAATTTTCGTCATGTTCTTTAAATTCCAGGTTTGCTAACTGATACTGGCTGAAAATGTATTATAACACGTCTCATTGTGGCTATTCAGCATTGTAGTCGACTCTCGCAACATATATATAACTTTCATCTTTAGTGTTATTTTGTGTTAGATAACAAGTGCGTTAGGTGGTTTTCTAACTGCACATAGATCAACGTGCTATCGTGACTACAGTGAAATTAAACGTAATACGTTGCTGACGAAGTGATTTCGATAGAGCGCTTAACGCTGTTGATCATGGTTTTTGTAAGTGGTTAGTTCGTTAATAGAGCACTCACCAAGTGAACGATGGTTGATAGGTAGTTAGAAAATCGTTTACAGAACGAGAATTCAACAATGATTGATGAGTAATTGTTACATTCTTTCTTTGTGCCAGGTACTAATGAGAGTGGTAACACTTTACAAAAGTTGCTTCTTGTAATAAATTTGAGTTTACAAGCGTTAAGGACTGACTCAGATTTTCCCTGATATTTGTAGTATCATGGTATTGACTTATATATGGAGCTATGGCCATATAGAGCAGTGTTTTCTTGTGGTCAATTGTGGTAATCATTTTGTGCAATCAGATGACTATACTAAAACGAGATTAGAGGACTTGCAAGACAGTTACGTTATGTGAGCTGCCTGCAAGTCAGGTGAAACTTAATTCAGGTCATTCGGACACTTTTGAGCTTAGTAGCACGTCTCCAACATGTCTATATAATACTGTATGGCTGATCGGACTTTCAAATATTGATCTAAGGCTGTAGGTTTTGATTAAATCATCATTCGTTCACATTATGGATTCTTACCTGTCATTAGTGCTGCAAGAAAACGTTTTCTTAACTCGCATACCATCCGAATCAAAGTCAATTTCTTTGAGGTTAGAAAGCACTCCTTCAGAACGATGGAAATGTTAACTGCCTCAACGTTGTCGAACATGAATTTCATAAACATTTGGCGCCATGTATCTCCGGAAACCCGTCAACAGCTTGTGTCACGCAGAATCGACAGTGTAATGGGTGTGAAATGTATACCAACCTACCAAGAAGCGAATCCTCACTTACACTATCACACCACGTAATTAGATGGTATTGGTACAGGAATGGGTGGACACAGGTATTGACAAATTTATATCGCATGAAAAGCATGCATGCAAGAATCAAAGTGATGAATAATACTGGCTTATATCAAATGAGTGTAGCCACTGCAGTCCCTAAACTGGAGTTTCATCCATAAAGTGCTCTACCAAAATGTGTGCAGCTCAATACAGAGAAACCTTCCTAGGTGAATGAACACTGACATGACAAAAGTTATTGGATAATGATATATGCATATAAAGATGGTGGTAGTATAGTGTACACTAGATATAAAAGGGGAAGTGCATTGGAGGGGTTGTCACTTGTACTTTAGTGATTCATGTGGAAAGGTCTGCAACGTGATTAGGACCGCACGGTGGGAATTGACAGATTTTGATCGCGGAATGGTAGTTGGAGTTAGAAGCATGGGAGATTCCATTTCGGATATCGTTAGGGAATTCAATTTTCAGAGATCCACACCATTAGGACTGTGCGAGAATACCAAATTGCAGGCATTACCTCTCACAATGGACAACGCAGTGACCGAAGGCCTTCACTTAACGGCCCCAGAACTGTGGCGGTCGCCTAAAGTTGTCAGTGCTAACAGACAAGCAACACGGTGTGAAATAGCCTCTGAAATCAATCTGGGACGTACGACGAATGTATCCGTTATGTCAGTGGGGCGAAATATGGCGTTAATGAGCAACGGCAGCAAACAGACGCGATTTCCTTTACTAACGGCACGACGTCAACTGCACCGCCTCTCCTGGGCTTAAGACCATATCGATTGAAACCTAGAGGGCTGGAAAACCGTGGCCTGGTCAGATGACTGCGGAATTCAGTTGGTAAGAGTTGATGGCAGGGTAGTGCTGCAGATTCCACGAAGCTATGGATTCAAGTCGTCAACAAGAGACTGTGCGAGCTGGTGGTGGCTCCATAATGGTTGGGTTGTGTTTACACGGAATGTGCTGAGAGTTCTGGTTTACACGGAATGTGCTGACAGTTCTGGCCCAACTGAACCGATCCTTGATTGGAAATGGTTATGTTCAGCTATCTGGTGACCATTCCCATCCATTAATGGACTTAATGTTTCCAGACATTGATGGAATTTTTATGAATGAGAGTGCATCACGCCACTCGGCCACAGTTGTTTGCTAGTTGGTTTGAAGAACATACTGCACAGTTTAATAGAATGATTTGGCCACCCATATCGCCCAGCATGAATCCCACTGAACCTTTATGGTACATAATTGAGAGGTCAGTTTGTGCACAAAATCCTACACTGGCAACACTTTTGCAGTTCCTGATGGCTATGGAGACAGCATGGCTCAGTATCCGTGGGGGACCTCCAGCGACTTGTTCAGTCCATGCCAAGTCTAGCTGCTGCACTACACCAGGCACTAGCAAGCAGGTCAGTCACGATATTAGGAAGTGTCCCATTACATTTGTCATCTCAGTGGAGTCAGGTGCTGGAAACAGACATCATGTATTGAAAATGTTAATAACGTCATGTTCTACACAACTAAAAGGTCAGAAACTTTCCAGTTCTAAAATTAGGGTGGAGATAAGTGTGATAAATGTGCAGTAACGTAGCCAGCTGTGTTGGGAGAGCACTAACTGAATTAAACAAAAGGTAACTAACAACTGCCCACATTTATAAATGATGACATGTCATAGTGACACAAATACTCTGCTAGCTCTGACGTGCACAAGTGTAAGTGGTGTGTGGGGTATGTGGACACCATGTTACATCATGCAAAGCACACACTGCCATGGTTTTAATACAACCTTGCACCATTAGCCTCTTGAGTCTACAGGACACATTAGTAAAGGCGTGTGGTAGCTGAGGATGTTCGGTTCACTCTCTCTCAGTGAGCTGCTATTAGCACTGTGTCGAACTGTGCTACATCCCATACTAGACTGACATGGCATCCAGCTAATGTTCCATAATAGACACTCTGTGAGCAGTGACATGTGAGGCTGAAATAGTCCACTTCGGCCAGAGATGAGACTGTACTTTGCATCAGGCAACAGTAGCATGCAGCTGACCACCAGCTGGCAGCAAGTGCTGATGGCTCCAGGGCATGGAGTAGTGGTGGCAGTGTGGTGTCGAGTACCTGTGGGCTGGTGTGATATGGTGTGAGTTCTGTGTGTGGATCTGCATGGCATGTTTAAGCAAATTATAGTGCTTACCTCTGTCATTCCCAAAATACTGCACACGACAGTGGCAAGTGTTTGACATACATACAGGTTGTTTTAAGGTCAGGACAAGAGGTGTAGTTCTGACATCCAGTGGACTTCAATCATTTTAAACTTAAGGTAAACGAATTTTTTAAATTTCTTAGCATTTTAAATTTAGGACAATTCAATACATCAGCATTTTAAACGTAGAAGAAGCATCCTGCCATCTAGGATCACCATCTTAGATTTTCTAATTTCACATCAAGAGACGATAGCCCATACTGGATTATTTGTGTTCTCCGCCATTTTACAATGAAGAACTCTACCCTGCTTCCACAGTGAGGCCATAGGAGTGGGGGGAAAGCTAGCAGCACAACTGTGCCGGTCAGGGTGGCCGAGCGGTTCTAGGCGCTACAGTCTGGAACCGCGCGACCGCTACGGTCGCAGGTTCGAATCCTGCCCCGGGCATGGATGTGTGTAATGTCCTTAGGTTAGTTAGGTTCAAGTAGTTCTAAGTTCTAGGGGACTGATGGCTCTGAGCACTATGGGACTTAACATCTATGGTCATCAGTCCCCTAGAACTTAGAACTACTTAAACCTAACTAACCTAAGGACAACACACAACACCCAGCCATCACGAGGCAGAGAAGGGGACTGATGGCCTCAGAAGTTAAGTCCCATGGTGCTCAGAGCCTTTTGAACCATTTGAACCACAACTGGGCTATTTTTTTTTTTTTAATTTCCTGCCATTATTTTGAATTTCCTGCAATTATACACACAGGACAATTGGCCTGTAATACCAGGGAGTGAGGGGGAGGGGGAGGAGGAAAATTTGTCAACAATGCATTATATCATTTATGATACGATAGGGGAAGGGAGGCGAAATCTGTCAACAATGAAGACTGTACTCGTACTCATATAACTATACTGCTTACTAGTCAAATGACAGGTGGCATTGTTAATGCTACCTCACCTGTTGGTAATGAATATTCACTGTCGATAACCTCTGTCATTGGTTGTCTTTTATTATGTAGTGACACTGGTGTTTATGATGCGTGTGGGCATGTGTGTGTGTGTGTGTGTGTGTGTGTGTGTGTGCACGAGCGTTTTGTTCTTTCTCAGCGCTCTCCCATTGCATTTATACCTTGATAATGACAGGGTTAGCACCTGTCGCAATATCAGCAGTTGACAAAGACGTCATACAGCCGCATTCCCGTAAGTTGCTTGAACATTTTGTACACAATGAGAAACCCAAGTTTCACTGACTATGAAGTGGTCTGCCACAACTATGTCTGAGGCAGGGGGTCTAAAAAACATCTGATTAAAATTTTTGGCCCGCCTTTGACACTTAGCATTACTCTGATGCGTATATTGCATTGTTTCTGAGACGCTGGTCCACATGAGAGGTAAATTAGCTGCTCACCTCTGCGCTGTACCTTGCTCGGGAAGAGGATTCTCTGCGGAGCCACGTAGCAGCGAAGGACCTGGAAACCTTCACTATTCAACAACTGACTGAACTCGCTGACTGGGTCCTCACAGTGCTCGTACGGCGATATGAACTTCTTCAAGTCCTGTGAGGAAGGGAAACATCCATGACCATCGAATGTCCACTACTACACTGGCATAAGTTTTACTTCAGGAAAAAAGAAGACAATGCGTTTTGTTAAATTTTGTTAATGTTTTTGTTATCAACAGCAGGTACAACATTAGCCATTAAATTAGTGAATGACACCACTTCAGTAGACTTAAATGGAGTACAAGCTGAACACTTAATAAAACTGAGACACAAGATGATTGACATGAACAGTGACAGTAGCTGTTAGGAAAAAAAAAACAGAGTTTAAACAAAGAACTCTGCCAACACAGGCAGACGAATGGGCCAAACCCAACAACTGATGACGAGAATCCCCCGAACCCAGTGCTGATGACCACGAACTTTTAGTTCTCTATTGTCTTTACTTTGCAGGGGCGCTTAATTGCTTTAACAGTTCTTGTCGTTTTTGCTAGTCAGTGTTTTCAGGTGGCCGTTGCAGAAAATTCTCTTTGTGCATATTTTTGTCTTTTTGTTTCATTTGTGTCTTCCAACATGCGGCCCTCTCGCACCCCCACACACCCGCGCCCCACCTGTCCCCCCCGCTGTTCAGGCGCCGCAGCTACAAACGTTAGATGCCGCACAGATAACGCAGATGTTTCAGTTTCAGATGCAGCAAATATCTACATTGCTGAACATGATGCAACAGCTATTGACCAACGCTGCACGCCCGACAAGCACCGCCTACTACAGCTGCTGTACCACCTTTTCGACAGTTTCTTGACCAAGAAGAGGAGTGGCTCGACAGGCTATCGCAGTTCGAGGCACATTTACTAGCCGGCAATGTTGCAGGTACTGTGAAACATCCCTATCTACTATCCACGGTGGGAAGTGCAGTGTCCAGATTAATTCAAAAACTCTTTCCTAACGCCACTTCACGTGAACCTGCAAATGACAGTGTTATCTCTTCGCTAACTAATCATTATGACCAACAAGTGAATGTGTTGGCAGCTAGGTATCAATTCTTCAATTGCAAAAAACGGTCAGAAAAAACTTATTGCGCAAGGTATGACAAGGAAATGCAAATTCAGATGTGCTTACGGTGCTTTATATTCAGATGTTATGTTGCATGATGTTGGTTCAAATGGTTCAAATGGCTCTGAGCACTATACGACTTAACTGCTGAGGTCATCAGTCGCCTAGAACTTAGAACTAATTAAACCTAACTAACCTAAGGACATCACACACATCCATGCCCGAGGCAGGATTCGAACCTGCGACCGTAGCGGTCGCTCGGCTCCAGACTGTAGCGCTTAGAACCGCACGGCCACTCCGGCCGGCTTGCATGATGTGATCGTCATCAATGTACCTGATGTCAAACCCAGAGAACAAATTTTGAAACAGTATGATCCATCATTTCAGCAGGTAGTGCAAATACTAGATCGGTACGATTCCGGTGCCTTGCCAGATCATACTTTCGAGTGGCCAGCTATTTGTCACGTTGAGTCCCTTGCGTACAATCGCCCCATTCCCCACTGGTGGCAAGCGCTAGCCACACCGAGTAAACAACCTTACACGTCGCGTAACCAGTTCGCTACACAGGTGGCTACACAGGCGAACAGATTTAAGTCTTGCCCTCAATGTTATACATGGCACAAGTGCCAAGATTGCTCCTCCCGTCAAGCTCGGTGTTACACTTCTGCTGGGAAAGGACATGTGCAATCCGTATGTCTGCAACGGAACAAAATAAGAATGCGGCGCACTCACAAAGTTCTAGTCATAAGGCCCATGTCATTAATGCAGTATATTCAAAGTCTGCAATGGACATCAGCAAAACTAGCAAGCGTGGAGTTTCTTCAGTGATATACCAGTCAAACAAACTTCTTGTTCATTTACTTATTTCTGGGAAATTTCATTTGGACAGGGTGCCTCTGTCACATTGCCCAATCGTCACACATATGAACTGTAAGGCTCCCCATAGCTGTCTAAAACTAGCACACAACCGATAGCTTATAATGGACACGACATCCTCATTCTCAGAACATGTACTTTGCCTACCATGTGTCTCTCGCTTACCAAACCGTGGCTTTTACAGTGATACAATCACGCG
Source organism: Schistocerca serialis cubense (assembly GCF_023864345.2). Lineage (NCBI taxonomy): Eukaryota > Metazoa > Arthropoda > Insecta > Orthoptera > Acrididae > Schistocerca > Schistocerca serialis. The sequence continues at coordinate 918,047,031 of NC_064639.1, forward strand.
GCTGTGAGAACATATTTGGTCTCGATTTCGTTGATTTGTTTGGATTTAACATCCATGTCAATGTGTTGTCTGTGTCTGCATTCAATGCAAAAGACAGTGTAGCGAGCTTGCTAAAAGAATTCCTGGAACTCTTTTCTGAAGGTTTGGGCAAAGCTAACAATTTTGTAGTACAAATTATGCTAAAAGATAATCTTCAACCAAAATTTTTCCAGGCCAGAACTGTTCCATTGCGTTATGGGAAAAAGTCACTGCTGAACTTAAAGACTTGCAAGACAACGGAGTTTTTGCGCCCATTTCAGCTTGTCAGTGAGCAAATCCACTGTTTTTTCTCCCCAAACCTTCAAGTTGCATTTGCCTCTTTGTTGACTTTAAGTCTACAGTCAACCCACAAACTATCATTGATACTTATTCATTGCCACACCCAGAGGATCTCATGGACAAATTAGGCGCTGGACGCTATTTCTCAAAAACTGGTTTGCGCGACCCTTATCTTCAAATACCGCTCGATGAAGAATCTCAAAAAGTGTGGGTAGTGAATACTCACTTGGGCTTGTTTAAATACTTGCGTTTTCCTTTTAGCAGTGCTTCCACACCCACCATTTTCCAGTGGTATTTGGAACAGCTGACTGCACAAGTGCCCAACTGTTCAAACTATTAGGACGATATTGTAGTAGCAGGTTGTACATCTGAAGAACATAATGCAAATTTGCGTTCTTCATTTCGTGTGTTATCTGACGCAGGACTAAAGTGTAAGCTGGAAAACAGTGATTTTTTTAAGCCTGAAATGGAGTATCTTGGTCGCGCCATAAACACTCAAGGTGTAATCCTGCATTTGTTAGCCATACGAGATTTGCCAGTTCCTCACAGTGTTACGGAACTGCAGTCAGGCAGGCAGTTTTGGGGGAAAATGAACTATTATATTCTGTTCATACCTAATGCTGCACAAATCGCAGCTCCATTGCATCTCTTGCACCGCAAGGATGTCCCCTTCGTTTGGAAAGATGAGTACCAAGCAGCTTTACAAAAACTTAAAAATGCATTGCCCACTGATCGGTGCTTAGTTCACTTCGATCCTGACAAACCAGTTGTATTGCAAGTTGACGCTTCCTTCGACGGAATCGGTGCAGTGCTTTCGCACAGAATTAGTGACAAAGACAGGCCTATTGCTTTCGCATCAAAACTGTTGTCAAAAGCTCAGTGTAAGTATTCACAAATTGAAAAAGAGGCTTTGGCTATTGTGTATGGTGTCACCAATTTCCACCACTATTTGTATGGCCGAAAATTCTACTTAGTAACGGATCACAAGCCTTTGCAGTCCTTCTTTCATCCGATTAAACCGGCACCTATACGAACTGCCCAGAAATTGCACTGTTGGGATTTGTTGTTGTCCCAATACCAGTACAAGATTATGTATCGTCCGAGAGCTCAACATGGTAATGCGGACGCACTTTCACGTCTTCCGATTGGCCCTGAGAAAGACTTCGACGCTTCTGTAGCATCTTTTTCTCAAATAAATGCTCAGAATTCTGAATTGCTTCAATCTTTTCCTCTGCACTACAGGAAAAGTGTACAGGCAACGGAAGCTCATTCAGATTTGAACATTCTGCTAAGATACGTTAGCACATCTTGGCCTCGCTCGTTGCATAGCCTGAAGAACTCTGTAGTGCACCGATACTGTGCACTTCGGCATAGCCTCGCTGTACAGAAAGGTGTAATTCCTGTTCAAAATGAAGTGGACAGTCACGTGTTTTGATCCCTAAAACTTTGCAAACAGAAGTGTTGCAGTTACTTCACCAAGGACACTGGGGGATTGTTCGTACGAAACAGTTAGCGCGCCGACACTATACTTGGCAGGGTATGGACACCCAAATAGAACAGATGACGTCATAGTGTCAAGCATGTACGGAAAATCAGTCCGCTCCGCCACAAAAATTCTCTGCTTGGCCTAATCTCAATCGCCATGGCCACGTGTGCACATACTCTTTGCGGATCCTTTTTGGAACATTCGTTGGTTGATTGTGGTTGACTCTTATAGCACGTTTCTTTTTGCTGTGCCAATGAACTCGACAGCATCATGTAGCACAATTCAGGTGTTATCATCGATTTTTTGACTCGAAGGTTTACTTGAAGTAATAGTGTCAGACAACGGACCTCAGTTCATGTCAAATGAATTTGAAACATTCTGTGAGCGCATTAGCATACGGCGTCTAACTAGTGCACCGTTCCATCCACAGTCAAACGACGAAGCGGAACGTTTTGTTGGAACCTTCAAGCATCAGACGGCCAAACGTCGTACCGCACACCAGGGATCAAGCATTGCAACTGTTTCTCACTTCCTATCGTTCGTACCCACGAGATGGACCATCGCCGGCGGAATTGCTTCACGGTCGCCGCCATCGGACATTGCTCCACCTACTCCACCCTTCTCAACATCAGGCGCCGAAGGAAGACAGCAAGTATTGCTTCGCGATGCATGATATTGTTTTTTACACGGTTTTTAGCGGCAGCAGACGATGGGCGCGAGGCGAGGGTGTCTGTTGACTAGGCGCTAGCGTGTATCTTCTTTCAGGTCCACATAGCCTGCAGCGCCGCAATAAACATCAACTTCGCCTCTGTCATGTTTTTTTTTTTTTTTTTTTTTTTGTCATCAGTCTACTGACTGGTTTGATGCGGCCCGCCACGAATCCCATTCCTGTGCTAACCTCTTCATCTCAGAGTAGCACTTGCAACCTACGTCCTTAATTATGTGCTTGACGTATTCCAATCTCTGTCTTCCTCTACAGTTTTTGCCCTCAACAGCTCCCTCTAGTACAATGGAAGTCATTCTCTCATGTCTTAGCAGATGTCCTATCATCCTGTCCCTTCTCCTTATCAGTGTTTTCCACATATTCCTTTCCTATCCGATTCTGCGTAGAACCTCCTCATTCCTTACCTTATCACGCCACCTAATTTTCGACACTCGTCTATAGCACCACATCTCAAATGCCTCGATCCTCTTCTGTTCCGGTTTTCCCACAGTCCATGTTTCACTACCATACAATGCTGTACTCCAGACGTACATCCTCAGAAATTTATTCCTCAAATTAAGGTCGGTATTTGATATTAGAAGACTTCTCTTGGCCAGAAATGCCTTTTTTGTCATAGCGAGTCTGCTTTTGATGTCCTCCTTGCTCCGTCCGTCATTGGTTATTTTACTGCCTAGGTAGCAGAATTCCTTAACTTCATTGACTTCGTGACCATCAATCCTGATGTTAAGTTTCTCGCTATTCTCAGTTCTACTACTTCTCATTACCTTCGTCTTTCTCCATCTACATCTACATCTACATCTACATTGATACTCCGCAAGCCACCCAACGGTGTGTGGCGGAGGGCACTTTACGTGCCACTGTCATTACCTCCCTTTCCTGTTCCAGTCGCGTATGGTTCGCGGGAAGAACGACTGTCTGAAAGCCTCCGTGCGCGCTCTAATCTCTCTAATTTTACATTCGTGATCTCCTCGGGAGGTATAAGTAGGGGGAAGCAATATATTCGATACCTCATCCAGAAACGCACCCTCTCGAAACCTGGACAGCAAGCTACACCGCGATGCAGAGCGCCTCTCTTGCAGAGTCTGCCACTTGAGTTTATTAAACATCTCCGTAACGCTATCACGGTTACCAAATAACCCGGTGACGAAACGCGCCGCTCTTCTTTGGATCTTTTCTATCTCCTCCGTCAACCCGACCTGGTACGGATCCCACACTGATGAGCAATACTCAAGTATAGGTCGAACAAGTGTTTTGTAAGCCACCTCCTTTGTTGATGGACTACATTTTCTAAGCACTCTCCCAATGAATCTCAACCTGGTACCCACCTTACCAACAATTAATTTTATATGATCATTCCACTTCAAATCGTTCCGTACGCATACTCCCAGATATTTTACAGAAGTAGCTGCTACCAGTGTTTGTTCCGCTATCATATAATCATACAATAAAGGATCCTTCTTTCTATGTATTCGCAATACATTACATTTGTCTATGTTAAGGGTCAGTTGCCACTCCCTGCACCAAGTGCCTATCCGCTGCAGATCTTCCTGTATTTCGCTACAATTTTCTAATGCAGCAACTTCTCTGTATACTACAGCATCATCCGCGAAAAGCCGCATGGAACTTCCGACACTATCTACTAAGTCATTTATATATATTGTGAAAAGCAATGGTCCCATAACACTCCCCTGTGGCACGCCAGAGGTTACTTTAACGTCTGTAGACGTCTCTCCATTGATAACAACATGCTGTGTTCTGTTTGCTAAAAACTCTTCAATCCAGCCACACAGCTGGTCAGATATTCCGTAGGCTCTTACTTTGTTTATCAGGCGACAGTGCGGAACTGTATCGAACGCCTTCCGGAAGTCAAGAAAAATAGCATCTACCTGGGAGCCTGTATCTAATATTTTCTGGGTCTCATGAACAAATAAGGCGAGTTGGGTCTCACACGATCGCTGTTTCCGGAATCCATGTTGATTCATACATAGTAGATTCTGGGTTTCCAGAAATGACATGATACGCGAGCAAAAAACATGTTCTAAAATTCTACAAGAGATCGACGTAAGAGATATAGGTCTATAGTTTTGCGCATCTGCTCGACGACCCTTCTTGAAGACTGGGACTATCTGTGCTCTTTTCCAATCATTTGGAACCCTCCGTTCCTCTAGAGACTTGCGGTACACGGCTGTTAGAAGGGGGGCAAGTTCTTTCGCGTACTCTGTGTAGAATCGAATTGGTATCCCGTCAGGTCCAGTGGACTTTCCTCTATTGAGTGATTCCAGTTGCTTTTCTATTCCTTGGACACTTATTTCGATGTCAGCCATTTTTTCGTTTGTGCGAGGATTTAGAGAAGGAACTGCAGTGCGGTCTTCCTCTGTGAAACAGCTTTGGAAAAAGGTGTTTAGTATTTCAGCTTTACGCGTGTCATCCTCTGTTTCAATGCCATCATCATCCCGTAGTGTCTGGATATGCTGTTTCGAGCCACTTACTGATTTAACGTAAGACCAGAACTTCCTAGGATTTTCTGTCAAGTCGCTACATAGAATTTTACTTTCGAATTCAATGAACGCTTCACGCATAGCCCTCTGCCTTATTTGACCGTAATACTGGATCCCCTATCTCTTCTAAATGTAGATGTAGATGTAGAACCATACGCAACTGGAACAGGAAAGGGAGGTAATGACAGTGGCACGTAAAGTGCCCACCGCCACACACCGTTGGGTGGCTTGCGGAGTATAAATGTAGATGTAGATGTAGAATGTCATCAGCGAATCGTATCATTGATATCTTTTCACCTTGTATTTTAATTCCACTCCTGAACCTTTCTTTTATTTCCATCATTGCTTCCTCGATGTACAGATTGAAGAGTAGGGGCGAAAGGCTACAGCATTGTCTTACACCCTTCTTAATACGAGCACTTCGTTCTTGATCGTCCACTCTTATTATTCCCTCTTGGTTGTTGTACGTATTGTGTATGACCCGTCTCTCCCTATAGCTTACCCCTACTTTTTTCAGAATCTCGAACAGCTTGCACCATTTTATATTGTCGAACGCTTTTTCCAGGTCGACAAATCCTATGAAAGTGTCTTGATATTTCTTTAGCCTTGCTTCCATTATTAGCCGTAACGTCAGAATTGCCTCTCTCGTCCCTTTACTTTTCCTAAAGCCAAGCTGATCGTTACCTAGTGCATTCTCAATTTTCTTTTCCATTCTTCTGTATGTTATTCTTGTAAGCAGCTTCGATGCATGAGCTGTTAAGCTGATTGTGCGGTAATTCTCGCACTTGTCAGCTCTTGCCTTCTTCGGAATTGTGTGGATGATGCTTTTCCGAAAGTCAGATGGTATATCGCCAGACTCATATATTCTACACACCAACGTGAATAGTCGTTTTGTTGCCACTCCCCCCAATGATTTTAGAAATTCTGAAGGAATGTTATCTATCCCTTCTGCCTTATTTGACCGTAATACTGGATCCCCTATCTCTTCTAAATCGACTCCTGTTTCTTCTTCTATCACATCAGACAAATCTTCACCCTCATAGAGGCTTTCAATGTATTCTTTCCACCTATCTGCTCTCTCCTCTGCATTTAACAGTGGAATTCCCGTTGCACTCTTAATGTTACCACCGTTGCTTTTAATGTCACCAAAGGTTGTTTTGACTTTCCTGTATGCTGAGTCTGTCCTTCCGACAACCATATCTTTTTCGATGTCTTCACATTTTTCCTGCAGCCATTTCGTCTTAGCTTCCCTGCACTTCCTATTTATTTCATTCCTCAGCGACTTGTATTTCTGTATTCCTGATTGTCCCGGAACATGTTTGCACTTCCTCCTTTCATCAATCAACTGAAGTATTTCTTCTGTTACCCATGGTTTCTTCGCAGCTACCTTCTTTGTACCCATGTTTTCCTTCCCAACTTCTGTGATGGCCCTTTTTAGAGATGTCCATTCCTCTTCAACTGTACTGCCTACTGCGCTATTCCTTCTTGCTGTATCTATAGCGTTAGAGAACTTCAAACGTATCTCGTCATTCCTTAGTACTTCCGTATCCCACTTCTTTGCGGACTGATTCTTCCAACTGATGTCTTGAACTTCAGCCTACTCTTCATCACTACTATATTGTGATCTGAGTCTATATCTACTCCTGGGTACGCCTTACAATCCAGTATCTGATTTCGGAATCTCTGTCTGACCATGATGTAATCTAATTGAAATCTTCCCGTATCTCCCGCCTTTTCCAAGTATACCTCCTCCTCTTGTGATTCTTGAACAGGTTATTCGCTATTACTAGCTGAAACTTGTTACAGAACTCAATTAGTCTTATTAGTCTTTCTCCTCCTTCATTCCTTGTCCCAAGCTCATATTCTCCTGTAACCGTTTCTTCTACTCCTTCCCCTACAACTGCACTTTCTCTATCTGTTCATCTTCAGCTTGCGACGTCGGCATGTACACCTGAACTATCGTTGTCGGTGTTGGTCTGCTGTCGATTCTGATTAGAACAACCTGGTCATTGAACTGTTCACAGTAACACACCCTCTGTCCTACCTTCCTATTCATAACGAATCCTACACCTGCTATACCATTTTCTGCTGCTGTTGACATTACCCGATACTCATCTGACCAGCAATCCTTGTCTTCCTTCCACTTCACTTCACTGACCCCTACTATATCTAGATTGTGCCTTCGCATTTCCCTTTTCAGATTTCCTAGTTTCCCTACCACGTTCAAGCTTCTGACATTCCACGCCCCGACTCGTAGAACGTTATCCTTTCGTAGATTATTCAATCTTTTTCTCATGGTAACCTCCCCCTTGGCAGTCCCCTCCCGGAGATCCGAATGGGGGACTATTCCGGAATCTTTTGCCAATGGAGAGATCATCATGACACTTCTTCAATTACAGGCCACATGTCCTGTGGATACACGTTACGTATCTTTAATGCAGTGGTTTCCATTGCCTTCTGCATCCTCATATCGTTGATCATTGCTGATTATTCCGCCTTTAGGGGCAATTTCCCACCCCTAGGACAAGAGAGTGCCCTGAACCTCTATCCGCTCCTCCGCCCTCTTTGACAAGGCCGTTGGCAGAATGAGGCTGACTTCTTATGCCGGAAGTCTTCGGCCACCAATGCTGATTATTTATCAAAATTTGGGCAGTGACGAGGATCGAACCCGGGTCCGAAGATGTTTTGACTATGAATCAAAGACGCTACCCCTAGATCACGGGTACCCACACGTCATGTACACGATAATATTTCAGTCTCTCTTCCCCCAGATTCACGAGTCCAGAGAACAACGCGGCCACAGCAGCCGCCAGAGGGTGCCATCATGACACCGCGGGACGACCCCATGGAAACAGAGCCTTCGCCTCCTCCACCTCGTCTCGTCCTGGACCAGCCCACAACGCAGCAGTCACCGCCTTCTTCATCTGGTTCACGGCAGCAGGAGGTGGACGTGTACCCTTCTGGTTTTTTTCTGGGGGACATTTCCTGAAGAGCTCAGGCCATACGGCGGGGTACGCCAGAAGCTTGACGACCCCTGCACCCACAGCTTCCGCTTCGACAATGTGCCGCACCCCTGCTCCCCAGCCTCCCCCCCCCCCCCCCTGCTGTGGTCACCCACCCTACACGACGACGGTCCATCGCTTTGGGGGGCAGGAATGCTCAGACGTAACCACAAGTGCTGGAACGAAGACGAAGAACGCAAGACCAAACAAGGCGGCGAAACGACGTCGGCCAATGGTGGGCGGAATAGGACCGTATCACGGCAGGAGCGCCCTCAAGCCGAAGTGAATATAAGCGAAACTTCTGCCAGCCTCGGGCGCTGGATCGGCTCAGTATACGCACATTAGTGGACAGGATTCGCAGAATATTAGCACGGCCTAGCAGGGAGTGCTATGAGAACAGTTAGTAGTGATCCACAAACAGTGTGACAGACTTTCCTCAACATTGCATATATCACAGGACTCATTTATATTGCCTGTCGCCCATCGCATGCGACACTTGTTCTAATTCCAAAGATAAGTATTGTCAATCTGCTTTATTCAAATAAAACTGCTAATGTTAATTGCTTCAATTGTTGTATAGCATTCTGAGAATGCAGCATCCCTTAGGCACCCTGTACGAGATGAGTGGGCGAGCCGGACAAGGACTAAAGTGTTACTGTCGACTACTTACCGTCTAATAAACTTATCATTGTTGTTGTTGTTGTTGTTGTTGTGATCTTCAGTCCTGAGACTGGTTTCATGCAGCTCTCTATGCTACTCTATCCTGTGCTAGCTTCTTCATCTCCCAGTACCTACTGCAACTTACATCCTTCTGAATCTGCTTAGTGTATTCATCTCTTGGTCTCCCTCAACGATTTTTACCCTCCACGCTGACCTCCAGTACTAAATTGGTGATCCCTTGATGCCTCAGAACATATCCTACCAACCGATCCCTTCTTCTAGTCAAGTTGTGCCACAAACTTCTCTTCTCCCCAATCCTATTCAATACTTCCTCATTAGTTATGTGATCTACCCATCTAATCTTCAGCATTCTACTGTAGCACCACATTTCGAAAGCTTCTATTCTCTTCTTGTCTAAACTATTTATCGTCCATGTTTCGCTTCCATACATGGCTACACTCCATACCAATACTTTCAGAAACGACTTCCTGACACTTAAATCAATACTCGATGTTAACAAATTTCTCTTCTTCAGGAACGCTTTCCTTGCCATTGCCAGTCTACATTTTGTATCTTCTCTTCTTCGACCATCATCAGTTATTTTGCTCCCCAAATAGCAAAACACATTTACTACTTTAAGTGTCTCATTTCCTAATCTAATTCCCGCAGCATCACCCGACTTAATTCGACTACATTCCATTATCCTCGTTTTGCTTTTGTTGATGTTCATCTTATATCCTCCTTTCAAGACACTGTCCATTCCGTTCAACTGCTCTTCCATGTCCTTTGCTGTCTCTGACAGAATTACAATGTCATCGGTGAACCTCAAAGTTTTTGTTTCTTCTCCATGGATTTCAATACCTACTCCGAATTTTTCTTTTGTTTCCTTTACTGCCTGCTCAATATACAGATTGAATAACATCGGGGAGAGGTAACAACCCTGTCTCACTCCCTTCCCAATCACTGCTTCCCTTTCATGCCCCTCGACTGTTATAACTGCGATCTGGTTTCTGTACAATTGTCAATAGCCTTTCGCTCCCTGTATTTTACCCCTGCCACCTTTCGAATTTGAAAGAGAGTATTCCAGTCAACATTGTCAAAAGCTTTCTCTAAGTCTACAAATGTTAGAAACGTAGGTTTGCCTTTCCTTAATCTTTCTTCTAAGATAAGTCGTAAGGTCAGTATTGCCTCACGTGTTCCAACATTTCTACGGAATCCAAACTGATCTTCCCGGAGATCGGCTTCTACCGGTTTCTCCATTCTTCTGTAAAGAACTCGCGTTAGCATTTTGCAGCTGTGACTTATTAAACTGATAGTTCGGTAATTTTCACAACTGTCAACGCCTGCTTTCTTTGGAATTGGAATTATTATATTCTTCTTGAAGTCTGAGGGAATTTCGCCAGCCTCATACATCTTGCTCACCAGATGGTAGAGTTTTGTCATGACTGGCTCTCCCATAGCTGTCAGTAGTTCTTATGGAATGTTACATCCTCTTCCATTTCCATAATATTGTCCTCAAGAACATCGCCCCTGTATAGACCCTCTATATACTCCTTCCACCTTTCTGGTTTCCCTTCTTTGCTGAGAACTGGGTTTCCATCTGAGCTCTTGATATTCATGCAAGTGGTTCTCTTTTCTCCAAAAGCCTCTTTAATTTTCCTGTAGGCAGTATCTATCTTACTCCTCGCCGCGAGGGATTAGCCGAGCGGTCTAAGGTGCTGCAGTCATGGACTGTGCGGCTGGTCGCGGCGGAGGTTCGAGTCCTCCCTCGGGCATGGGTCTGTGTGTTTGTCCTTAGGATAATTTAGGTTAAGTAGTGTGTAAGGTTAGGGACTGATGACCTTAGCAGTTAAGTCCTATAAGATTTCAGGCACATTTCAACATTTTCTTACCCCTCGTGAAATAAGCCTCTACATCCTTACATTTGTCCTCTAGCCATCCCTGCTTAGCCATTTTGCACTTCCTGTCGATCTCATGTTTGAGACGTTTATATTCCTTTTTGCCTGCTTCACTTACTACATTTTTGTGTTTTCTCGTTCCATCAATTAAATTCAGTATCTCTTCTGTTACCCAAGGATTTCTACTAGCCCTCGTCTTTTTACCTATTTGATCCTCTGCCGCCTTCACTATTTCATTCCTCAAAGCTACCCATTCTTCTTCTACTGTATTTCTTTCCCCCATTCCCGTCAATTGTTCTTCTCTTATGCTCTCCCTGAAACTCTGTACCACCTCTGGATCTTTCAGTTTATCCACGTCCCATCTCCTTAAATTTCCACCTTTTTGCAGTTTCTTCAGTTTTAATCTAGAGTTCATAACGAATACATTGTGGTCAGAGTCCACATATGCACTTGGAAATGTCTTACAATTTAAAACTTGGTTCCTAAATCTCTGTCTTACCATTGTATAATCTATTTGAAACCTTCTAGTATCTCCAGGTTTTCCCATGTATACAACCTTCTTTCATGGTTCTTGAACCAAGTGTTAGCTATGATTAAGTTATGCTCTGTGCAAAATTCTGCCAGGCGGCTTCCTCTTTCATTTCTTAGCCCCAATCCGTATTCACCTACTATGTTTCCTTCTCTCCCTTTTCCTACTCTCGAATTCCAGTCACCCATGACTATTAAATTTCGTCTCCCTTCACCACCTAAATAATTTCTTTCATCTCAGTATACATTTCATCAATTTCTTCATCATTGGCAGAGCTAGTTGGCATATAAACTTGAACTACTGTAGTAGGCGTGGGCTTCGTGTCTATCTTGGCCATAATAATGCGTTCACTATGCTGTTTGCAGTAGCTTACCCGGACTCCTGTTTTTTTTAATTCATTATTGAAGCTACTTCTGCATTACCCCTATTTGATTTTGTATTTATAATCCTGTATTCACCTGACCAAAAGTCTTGTTCCTCCTGCAACCGAACTTCACTAATTCCCACTATATCTATCTTTAACCTATACATTTCCCTTTTTAAATTTTCTAACCTACCTGCTCGATTAAGGGATCCGAGATTCCACGCTTCGATCCGTAGAACGCCAGTTTTCTTTCTCCTGATAACGGCGTCCTGTTGAGTAGTCCCCGCCCGGAGATCCGAATTGTGGACTATTTTACCTCCGGAATAATTTCCCCTAGAGGATACCATCATCATTTAATCATACAGTAAAGCTGCATGCCCTCGGGAAAAATTACGGCTGTAGTTTCCCCTTGCTTTCAGGCGTTCGCAGTACCACAACAGCAAGGCCGTTTTGGTTAGTGTTACAGGGCCAGATCAGTCAATCATCCAGACTGTTGCCCCTGCAACTACTGAAAAGGCTGCTGCCCCTCTTCAGGAACCACACGTTTGTCTGGCCTCTCAACAGATACCCCTCCGTTGTGGCTGCACCTACGGTACGGCTATCTGTATCGTTGAGGCACACAAGCCTCCCCACCAACGGCAAGCTCCATGGTTCATGGGGGACAACTTATCATAGCTTGACAAAAGACCACTCTTTTATGTATTCATCCGAAAAGTTACACTTTCCCTTTCCATCCTTAGCCGTTTTTGTAAGCTTATCATAGCTTACGAAAATGGTGAGGATGGAAAGGCAAAGTGTCACTGTTCGGATGAATACATAAAAGAGTGGTCTTTTGTCAAGAGAGGATTATTTGTCAAGAAGCATTGTGTGAGATTTGTAGCGGTTTCATTTCAGTAGCTCAAAATGGTTCAAATGGCTCTGAGCACTATGGGACTCAACTTCTGAGGTCATTAGTCCCCTAGAACTTAGAACTAGTTAAACCTAACTAACCTAAGGACATCACAAACATCCATGCCCGAGGCAGGATTCGAACCTGCGACCGTAGCGGTCTTGCGGTTCCAGACTGCAGCGCCTTTAACCGCACGGCCACTTCGGCCGGCTCAGTAGCTCACGGAGGTAAGACAAATGTGAGGCATGATTTTTCTACAAAGAATCACACAAATAGATTCGCAATAGCATCTATATCAAAGCCTATGTCGTCTTCATTCACGTTGAAAGTTGATACACATGAATATTGGCTCTCTGCTGCTGCAGAACTAACAACAGCTTATAAAGTTGTCAAGCATCAGCAGTCCGTCAGTTCTTTGGTTGTACCGTTAAACTGAATGCCGCCATGTATCCTGACTCCAAAGTCGCCACAAAGCAGTCTACAGCCAGGACCGAAGCAAAGACAATTGTTAAAAATATTTTCGCACCACACACCGTGTCCGAATGCATAGAACAATTGCAAGAAGATTTCCTTTTAAGGCATAGGCACCAACGCATCGGATCACAAGCCTGAAAAGGTGTTTCCCTTAGCTGTTCAATACTTTACTGCAAGCGACGGAATCCAACAGGAGCTGTTGAAGTTTGATTCGCTGAATAATGAAACACTGGAGACAGCTGCAAAGTTTTGTCTGGATACTGTATGACAACTGCAGATTCATTTGGTATATTAGTCGCTTTTTTTTTTTTTTTTTTTTTTTTTTTTTTTTTTTTTTTTTTCAGACAGTACCAGTAACATCTTCGAAGGGCTTCATCAAAGCGGCCGTCGAAATATGTTTCACCAGATTAAAGAAGAATTAGGAAAAAAATGTAGAAGAAATTGGATACCTTGCCCATATTCTTCACAATAATACATCAAGCGCTGCTGGAGTGTTAACTTTCAACGTTTAAATAATCGTCATTAAAATATTTAATTACTTCTCAATATACACGGTACCGACAGAGAACGTAAACAGTTCTGCTTATACGTTAATGTCAGTCATCAGACTCTTCTATCTCCCTAAAAAACAACACGGCTGTCGTTAATGCCCATAGTTGAGAGAATTTTTAAGCTTTGGATTCCACTGAAACAATTTTTGACGCGGAAGACACAACACCTAGAACAATTTCAGACTTTTTCAGTAGTCTGATCAGTGAAATTTACTGCAGGTTTCTGCAGTCAGACTTGTTTCAGAAAATAATATAAGAAACATGGAGAGGAATAAAGTCTCAATAATTGAAATAAGATATATATTAATCGACATTCAAAGATGGCTGAATGAAAGGAAGGCTGCCAATTTCATTGTCATGCAAACCAAGATGAATCTGAACAAATTAAAGAATGAGAAAGTTAACCAAGAAATAATTACTCTGATTTCGAAATTTGTGGTAAAGAAAATGGCTTACTATACCATAGCATTTGATTACTTAGAGAAATGGACTACTTCTCTTAAGAAATATCAAGTATTTGACTGGATGACACTATCTGAAACACTAGATTGGGTGGCTATTGAAAACACTATTATACACCTGACTAAAAATGGTGTAAAGATTTCAGGTGACAATTGTATTCAGGAATATATGTATCTGAAGATATCTTTTTAGAAACTAAGCGTGACTCGGAAGAATGGAAGTCTAAGCACTCTGTGGAAGGAAGGTAGACCTACTTTCTTAAGGAAACCGAATATCCTGAACGCAAATGCCAACTGCCAAAATTATAAGAGTATCTGTTTTCTAATACCGCACACAACGCCACTCTGGAAGTAGTAATTTCGCTGATGTCTCCTTGGTGGAGTAATGAATGAAATCAACTGCTGCAAGGGACTGTGTAATGAATCTTACAACACCAGTTTATCTACGGGCTGACTTGCTTGGAGTTTTGTAAATTTTAAAAGAGAAAAAAAGACTTGCTGAAAATGGTGTAATATTCCGAAAAATATAGTGTACCAACTATTTCTGTCGCAACAAGTTCCATGGAGCTGTGTTCTATATAAAAAGTAATTACATTAAATAAATTTTTTACTTCATTTCTACACAGACATCTCAGAGCGTCCCGACGAGATCCCAGCTAGATATAAAAATCCTACTTCGGATATTAGCAGACTTCATGACAGTACAGTCCCTTGTTTCTTCACTTGCACAGAATGCAGCATGCTCAGCATTTTAGACCTCCATGCTCGGCATGGTCATCGACGTCACGGAACCACTCACAACATGGTGAGCACTTGATTTACGCACTAAACATGTGGCACCCACCAATAATTAACAGTTGATTTCAATCAGAAAACCGCTCGTGTAATTCGGACCTAAAGACCAGGTTGATGCTGCAGGTGGTACTCGGTTTTTGCCCACGCCAGGAGCATCAGCTGCGTCACTCTTGCACAGTGGTAGCAGCTGTAATTTGCATGAAAATTCTGTGATACGAAGCGGCCATTTGGATGCACTTTACTAAAATTTCCTGCGTCTTGACCACACTTTTATTATTTGCAAAAAGATCTTACATGTTTCGACATTCTGTCATTTTCAACTCTGCCTTTGAAAATTATGTCACATCGAAACATGTCGGATGTTGTTGGAAATAATAAAAGTGTTGCCAAGATACAAGAAAAGCTATTAAAATAACTACAGTGGAATTAGCGGCAGATTTCAGTGTGAGTGTGTGCCTGCTGTTGGTCCTCAACTTGGAAGCTCTGCACACTTTCACAGTTTCTAGAGGGTAGAACCTGCACGGAATAAGATGGCTGGTAGGTGTGCTGTCGGCAGGGCAAGTGTGGGGGGAGTAGTAGTGGTGCGGGTTACTGGCAGGCGCTGTAGGAGAAATGGCAAGCCCTGGAGGGGAAGTGCCATTCTAAACTGAAGTCCACATTCACATTTCTTGTAAATGTTAAGTAGAGCTCCTCCACGCCCACACTTGCATGGTGATCATTCAAAAAGATTTATCACTCTGCTTTGGTTAGTAGCTAACAAGAATTCCACTGAAAACGCAACAAAAGCTGCGATTTATTTTCACCTGGCTTGTTAACAACCTGTAACTGCCAGAAAAGCGACATGAATGGTGAATTTTGACTAGAACCTACACATTTCTCTTGTTGCAACGTTAAAATTTGCCTCTTTTCCTAAAACCCAGCGAAGTTTACACAGTGTCACCTAAGTAACATGTTGTGCAGACCCAATTGCAGGAGAATTCTGTAACAGTGGTGTATTAAATAAGGAAGTGAGGAAAAGCAAGGTCAGCAGCTTAAGAAAAAGCATATCCTCAGTACAAAAATAAATGTGCAATGTCTTCGTTTGCGTAGTTTCAAAATCCATAGTAGTTCTCGTTTCAATAGCTATCGATGGGCCTTAAAATTATATTATTTCATCGAAAAAGTCTGTAGTTAGTGGGATAATATGGTAGATAATGCAGTTTTGCGTAAAAACCGTATAGCAAAGTACTCTCCTCTTAGCATGCTGTCATCTGCCAAAATCTCATTTCAATATCTCAAACGGTTTTTAAATATGAAGAATGTTGTGGAAATTTCACTCTGGTTTTATCGCCGGTGCTGCGCGATCGCAAATGAGTGTGCCACGTGAGATCAGTTTTGTCGAGATTGCTAACAGATAGAGACATCCATCCAAATCTAAAGAAAATTCAATACGCTAGCCGAGTTTCATATGCAATAGCACATTGTGTAATATGCACCAAACGCAAAATCATAGCGATCAGTGCATTCATTGCAAACTTTTCCGAATTACACTCAGTGTCTTACTTCCACGCAAATATCACGGTAACTGTGACCATTAACGAAATGATGGGCACATCTTCATGAAGGTCACATATAACGGTATAATTACCCCAAAAATCAAATTATTGTACCAAATAGTTTCTGTAAAACAGTTTGAGAAAGATTGCAGGCCGCACGCCTCGATTCTGTAATCGCAGACCCGACGAAAAGGGGCAAACATTTGTCGGCCTCCCCTTCTGAACAAACGAATGAATTCGCCCAGCGATCTGGACGAAAACTGTTCGCTGCGCATCGGCCACCGTATCCTGCGCGGACTCTATCGTATTCATGTGAAGATAATGCTCCGTGATATGTAACATGCACTACAATTTTAAAAATTGAAATCATAGAAAAACGAGTTTGTTGGTGCATCATTGGTAGACTAAATTTATTTTGCACAACAATAGATGTAAAAGTGATCTATCAAAATAACATCAATTTTATGTGACCCATTGTTAAGTGACGCAATCATAATTGAAAAAGAACATCTAACTTGACTACCCACATGACATGCAAACAACATTCCACACATTCCTGTAAGTAACCTTTGAAAAGATTATTTATACTAACATTAAAGAATTGTACTCTCCCATGAGGCCCCGCCTTATCGTAGCACTGTCCGTGTGGGCGGGAGAGTTTGTGTGCTCCAAGGAAGCTGAGAGCTATATCGGCGGTAGCGTAGCTACTGGCAGGTCCATCCTAGCCGGGCAGGTCTCAGCAGAGGAGCCAGACAAAGTGTGCCTCACAACGACCCGTCTTATATCCTATATCCTATATATACTATTCCCTACCCTCTCCTCAGTTACCATTCATTCTCTTTCTCTAATTACCTTAACACACCACTGCCTTGTGGTTGGTCTCGGGAGGGATGAAGACTAAGGGAGAAAACCCTGAAAGAAAATCTGGAGTGGGGCCCCAAAGGCGGTTGGAAGGCGTACTACGTCCCCTTTCGGCAGCTCCTGCAACCGAAGTGATACCAGACGTATTGGCTTGCCTTTCCTCTGGATTGTATCATTTAGGTCGAGAGGGAGACCGTGATGATTGGGCAACTCACGTGTCTTCATATTTATTGCTCAAGCTTGTAGCATCCTGGAGAGGACACTTCAGCGGCGTCCAAGGTCTTCGGCACAACACGGGAAGAGGCAGTTACCGGTTATAAACTCTGTCTGATTGGCGTAAGACTCGAGTGCCAGGGGCCACTTCCGACGGTGGGAGAGATCATTGCATCTCATTGGACAGCTACCGCCCGCCTCAAGCTGGGCAGCCCCCAGCCAATAAGGTGCTGTCCCGCCACTATCCGCCTGCTTCACGGGGTGTGTGAAGCTTAGAAGTAATCTTCGACGAGCGGGTTGATATAGTACACCTACCAACAACAAAAATGACGTAATAAAGAAATCACTATTTCGTATTGCCACCTGGACTGTTAGGACCATGTGTCCAAGGTACATTGACGATGCCCAAGAGGTTGATTTCATCCGTAAGACTGCTCCATCGTTTGAATGTTGACATCGCGGGACTGCAGGAGACGCGGCTTCCAGATGCGGGCTCTATCAGGGAGGATAATTACACATTCTTCTGGCAGGGGAAGTCTCAAGACGAGCCAAGACTTCATGGCGTAGGATTTGCTGTTAAAAACGCCCTCCTGGACTGTACTGTGCCACCATCCGGTGGAACAGAGCGAATTATTGATTTGAAAATATGCTCCTCAAGTGGCACTGTCAACATCCTAAATGTGTACGCTCCTACCTTATCATCCAGCATGGAAGAGAAGGATCTGTTTTATGATTTACTCAGTGACGTAATAGCCAAGGTACCTAGCACCGAGACACTGTATATTCTAGGGGACTTTAATGCTAGAGTTGGATCAGATAACGAACTATGGCCGAATTGCCTGGGACATCATGGGGTGGGAAAAATGAATGAAAATGGCCAGAGACTGCTTGAAGTTTGCTGCTTTTATGGACTCTGTATCACAAACACATATTTCCAGCTTAAGAATCAGCACAAGGTGTCTTGGAGACACCCGCGCTCTCATCACTGGCATCAACTTTACTTAGTCATAGCTGGGCGTACTGGTCTCAAAGATGTGCTACTGACACGAAGTTATCATAGTGCTGATTGCAACACAGACCACGCCCTAGTGGCGTGCACATTGAGGCTCACTCCTAAGAAATGTCACCACGCTAAACCGAGAGGTCATCCCCGTATCAACACAGATCATGTTCATGACACACAAAGAAAGCAGGATTTTGCCAGTAATTTTGAAAGTGCTCTCCCAGGAAACGTGCAAGCAGAAAGGAATGTTGATAAGAAATGGGCAAAACTCTCGGGTGCAATCTACAACTCAGCAGTATTGGCTTATGGAATAAAAGGAAAAAGAAATAAGGACTGGTACGAGCAAAATTTGGAAGAAATGGAACCAGTCACTGAGGCCAAACGGAAAGCCCTGCTTGCTTACAAAAGAAACCCAAATGAAAGAACTCGACCTACGAAAAGCAAAGAACAGGGCACAGCAAACATCAAGGAGATGCGCAAATAACTACTGGCTGAATTTATGTGTAGGTATACAGAAAGCGGCCGACTCTGGGAATGCTAAGGCAATGTACGATGGTATTAAGAAAGCAATTGGACCAACTGTCAGGAAAACAGCTCCTCTGAAGTCCAAGACGGGTGAAGTCATTACTGATGAAGGCAAACAAATGGAACGCTGGGTTGAACACTACCTCGAGTTGTATGCAGTCGAGAATGAAGTTAGCAAGGATGCATGTGACGCCATCAAACAAATGCCAGTTATGGGAGAACTAGATGCAATGCCTATGGAAGAACTTAGTAGAGAAATAGATTCTCTTGCTAACGGAAAGGCCCCAGGTGAAGATGGGATCCCTGCAGAGGTTATTAAGTATAACAAGTCTGTTCTTCTCAAACATTTATATTCACTTATCACAACCAGCTGGGAAGAAGGTTATGTCCCGATGAGTATGCGGAATTCGAGGATAGTTACTCTATATAAACAGAAAGGGAACAGAAGTGACTGTAACAATTACCGAGGCATTTCATTACTAAGTGTAGCCGGGAAAGCTTATGCAAGAGTCATCCTAATGCGATTACAGATCTTAGCTTCCAGAATCTACCCAGAATCTCAGTTTGGCTTCAGGCCCGGCCGATCAACCGTAGATATGATCTTCTCCTTAAGACAGCTACAAGAGAAATGTCGTGAGCAGCAGAGGCCACTTTATATTGCTTTCATTGACCTTGTTAAAGCATTTGATTTAGTGAGCAGAAATGGGCTTTTCAAACTGTTGCAGAAGATTGGATGCCCACCTAAACTACTGCAGATAATTGTCTCTTTCCATGAGAAAACACAAGCAACAATTTGCTTCAACGATAAAACATCAGAAGCATTCCCTGTTAATAGCGGTGTGAAACAGGGGTGTGTGTTAGCTCCTACATTGTTTGGGATTTTCTTTTCCCTTCTGATCAGATTTGCCTTTGAAGACTGTGAGGAGGGAGTATATCTACATACGAGGTCTGATGGAAATCTTTTCAATATTGCTCGCCTCAAGGCCAAGACCAAAGTAAATACAGTCGTTATCCGTGAGTTGTTATATGCGGACGATGCAGCTCTAGTAGCGAACACAGAAGATGGGCTGCAGTATATAATCAACAAATTATCAAATGCCTGTGAAAAGTTTGGTCTACTCATCAGCCTTCAAAAGACTAAGATCATGGCGCAGAGCACTACCAACCTTCCATCCATTAGCATTGATGGCAATCCTCTCCAGATAGTTGATGACTTTACCTACTTGGGATCCACAATATGTAGCAACTTGTCCATGGACACTGAACTTACTAACAGAATCGCAAAGGCATCATCTGTCATGGCTAGATTGAAAAACAGAGTATGGAACAACGGACTGCTTACCACAAAAACTAAATTAAAAGTCTACAACGCTTGTGTTATAAGCATCCTTCTCTATAGCTGTGAGACATGGACAACTCTTTCTAGGCATGAATCTCGACTCAGCAGCTTCCATCTCCGCTGTCTCCAGAAGATCCTTCAGATCTCTTGGAGAGATAGAGTACCCAACACCGAAGTCTTTCATCGTGCAAGCACAACCAGCATCTTTGCACTTCTGAGTCATCGACGTCTAAGATGGTTGGGACATGTCAGGCGCATGGATCCTGAGCGGATACCGAAACAGCTGCTGTACGGCGAACTTCAGGAAGGTGTGAGGCCAGTGGGACGACCGCATCTTCGTTTCAAGGATGTCTGCAAGAGAGACCTGACCAAGACCAGAATCAATCCAAGTCGCTGGGAAAGCATTGCAGATGACCGTCAAGTGGCGAGTAACTGTGCGCAACGGCGTCAAGCTCTCAGAGGACGAACGCACACAGGAACAAATCAGGAAGAGGACAAAGCGAAGAGACAGAGCGGCTTCTGTTCGAAGTCCCTCAAATTTCACATGTCCAAACTGCAGTAGGGACTGCCACTCTCGAGTGGGACTTTTTAGCCACAGCAGACGCTGCAGACTCTGAACCAAGCATGCTACACCATCATCCCTCAAGGATGGACGGATGCCATTATAAAGAATTGTAACACAGAAGTCTGAATCCTCCATGAATAACAATAAGGTCACTGGCTGGACTTTGAATCTTCATTTTTATGTCGTTAGTGAGACGACTACACAAGACAAAATAACTGTGATTACTGGAGTCAGAGGGACACATTTTTTTAGCTGAGAGTCAGGTTACAGACAGAGAGTATTGAAACAGATTAAAACAGAACAGTGTCATATGTCTGAAGCAGTTTTCAAAGAAATAAAATTTGTGTGTTTCATCATTGAAAAATAAGATAGATGAGCTTGTTGTAAGCCTAGAAAATGGGGTAAATTCTGAAGGTATAGATGTTTTGTATCTCTCTGAACACTATGTAACCGCAGGGATGGAGAAGTTAAATTTAAGGGATTACAGTTTAGCATCTTATTCATGTAGAGTCAACATGGAAAAAGGAGGACTTGCTACTTATATAAAAACTGGACACAGAGTCAAAAATATTGAAGCAAATAGTTTTTGTGTAGATCAGATCCCTGAAGCATGTGCTTGTGAGTTGCTACTGCAACATACTTCAATAGTAATTATGACAATCTACAGATCCCCTCAAGGTAACTTCCACTTATTCATGAAAAATCTAGAGGCATTATTGAGCTACCTGTCAGACAAAAAGAAGCAGTAGTGGTTTGTGGTGATTTTAATGTAAATTTCTTAAAAGATATGGATAGGAAAAATGAGGTAGAATCTTTGTTTGGCTGTTACAATCTAGTATCTGTTTTAAATTTTCCAACTCGTGTGCAGCAGGATAGTAGGTCACTTATCAATAACATTTTCATAGACAGTGCTGAGACAGAAACAATTAAGGTGTACCCAGTTGTTAATGGGCTATCTGATCATGATGAACAGTTGATGGAAATAACACATATAGCACCTTAGAGGTTTCAGGCAGGTTCATACAAGGCAAGGAGGCTTATTGATGCGAACAGGGTACAGAGTTTTAAGAGTAACCTAAAAGAGGTAGAATGGGATGAAGTAAACACAGAAAATAATGCTGACGCCAAATTCAATTTATTCCACCGTAAATCTGTCTCAATATTTGAGAGTTGCTTTCCTGCAACATTACCCAAAAAAGCCATTACAAAGTCAAGTAAGCCATGGATTACTAAGGGAATTAAGATATCGTGTAGGAGGAAGAGGGAAATATATGGACAGGCCAGAATAAGTCGGGATCCGACGTTACTTGCTTACTACAAAAGATACTGTAATATTTTAAGGAAAGTCATTAAGAAGTCGAGAGGACTGTGTGTTCTGACAGAAATTAATAATGCAGATAGTGAGATTAAAACCATATGGAATATTGTCAAATGGGAAACAGGGCAGTGTGACAGTTCACAGCATACCATAGCAATAAAGCTAAATGATGATGTTGTGAGTGATAATTCACAAGTTGCAAGTATTTTTAACAATCACCTTCTGAATGTATCAGAAAGAATAGCGTTAAAGGATTCAGTTGAAGAAGCAAAAAAATATGTTAAAGATGTTATTCCCCAAGACTTTAGGCCTTTGGAATTAGCACCAATATCCCCCACTGAAATTAAGGGAATTATAAATATACTGAAAAACAAGAGTTCATGTGGTGTTGTTGGAGTCTCCAACAGAATTTTGAAGTGTTGTTCTAATTTAATAAATAGAGTCCTTAGTGATATATGTAACGCTTTGCTGTCAGGGAATTTTTCCAGGCAGATTGAAATACGCAATTGTCAAACATCTTCATAACAAAGGGGACAAAAGTGACTTAAATAATTATAGACCAATCTTATTACTGCCTTCATTTCCTAAAATATTCGAAAAAGTTACGTATTCAAGAGGAGTCTCACATTTAAGAGAAAATAATTTACTCATCATGTCACAGTTTGGATTCTGGAAGGGTTACTCGACTGAGAATGCTATCTACACATTTACCCATCAAACAGTACAGGCCCTAAATAGCAAATTATCGCCAGTTTGTATTTTTTGTGATTTTCGAAGTTATACACACAGCTGGTTTGAAGCATACTTAACGAATAGAAAGCAAAAAGTTGTGCTGAATAGCACAAATATTGTTGGGAGGGTGGTTAATTCTAGTGAATGGGGAGTTATCACAAAGGGAGTCCCACAGGGTTCAATTTTGGGTCTGTGCTGTTCCTTATTGATGTGAATGACGTCTCACTTAACATTCAACAAGCAGAACCAGTACTATTTTCAGATGACACAAGTGTTATAATAAATCTCATTCCAGAAAAAGCAGCTGAATATATTGTTAAGGATGTCTTTCAAGGAATTATTAAGTGGTTTTCAGAAAATGGACGCTCCCCTAATTTTGGAAAAACTCACTATATCCAGTTCTGTACATTGAATAGAGACATACCGACAATTGATGTAGCATTTGAAGAGGGCTCAGTTAACAGGGTAGATTTCTCCAATTTTTTGGGTGATAACAACTTGAACTGGAAGAAGCATATTACTGAGCTTCTCGAACAATCAAGTTCAGCTTCTCTTTGTACAATCACTAGTCTTGGTAATAAACAGATCAGCCTCCTAACGTAATTTGCATATTTCCACTCAATTCTGTCTTATAGAATAGTTTTCTGGGGTAACTCACCACTTAGACATAAAGTATTGATTGCAAAAAAGAGAGCAGTGAGAATAATTAGAGGTGTTCACCCAATGACGTCATGTAGGCACCTGTTCAAGGAGTTAGGTATTTTAACTGCACCATCAGAGTACATATATTCGCTAATGAAATTCGTTATCAATAATCCATCTCAGTTAGCGAATAACAGTGATGTTCATACAAAACTAGAGGGAAAAATGACCTTTCCTATCCATTATTGAAGCTGTCAGTTGCTCAAAAAGAAGTACATCATTCAGCAACAAAAATCTTTGATCATTTTCCCAACAACATAAATTGTCTGGCAGGTAGCAGATGAAGTTTTAAATCAAGCTTAAAATCATTTCTTTTGGACAATTCCTTCTATTCCATGGCCGAGTTTCTGTTTCAGAACTGGTAAAAAAAAGTACCTCTAAATGTAGCTGCATGTGTAGAACTAAAAATTTCAGTAATATTAATATTAGGACTATTCATGTGTGTATATATATCTTGTAATCTGACTTGTTCCACATCATATCGGTAAAATAATCGTGAAAATGATCTACGGGACATGACATAACTAAACTAAAGTAAACCAAACTGCATCAAGACAAATAATTGATGCTAGTTTGGAAAGCCCACCAGGACGGAGTTCTCATAAGTTTCGGAGCCACTGAAGCATTAAAGTTTCAGTCATTCATCCCTTCTCTTTATATAGAACAATTACGTTATCAGGGAAAAGTTTTTCATTTTTAGGGGTCCTTGGGCTTCTTTTCCTCTTGAAGATTAAGAAAGGGAGGAGTTTGCGCCCATCTGCTGTTATTGCCAGCATTTCAGTTATAAGCTGTTTTTCACACCCTGATGTTTTGATGATAACTTCTTTTGCCCTCGGTCGTCAATCGTAAAATTACCTGGCGTATCAAACCTAATTGGAATCTCATCAGCCTTGGCTATTTGGCCTATCGAAAAGTTCTTCTGTTTCCGAAGCGTGGTGACATACAGCTGAGATTTGTGATGTTTTTCCTCAAAATACTATGGAAACTTTTGCCATACTTCCCTACGGCGTCTTAGAGACCAGCCTGCCCATTTCATAAAGCCCATCCACAACTAGCCTTGTCTCGGCATATTAAGAATTTTTTGCTTTATTTATTATAATGTCACTAGTCACAGGTTGCCCATTCATTCTCCTTACATTTTTAAGCATACCTGGCGCAGGACTTCGCTTTAAGTAACAGTTTAGGAA
This sequence comes from Schistocerca serialis cubense, assembly GCF_023864345.2. Lineage (NCBI taxonomy): Eukaryota > Metazoa > Arthropoda > Insecta > Orthoptera > Acrididae > Schistocerca > Schistocerca serialis. The sequence goes on from NC_064639.1 coordinate 918,071,660, forward strand.
CACAATAGACACCAGCGAAAAGCGTTTATTGAATTTGCTAAACTAAATTTTCAGTTTTATACAAAATATTTGTCTCAATTACCTTTTTATTTGTACGGTTATAGAAAACTGGGTTCATTTGAATTGTTAATTAATCTGAAATTGCGGATGCAACCAGTGCTCTACACAACGTAGAGCCATACATAATAGTTTGGTAGAACTCCAGCTCAGCCGTATTCTGGGGACAGTATAATTTATTATTATTAGGTACGCCTGGACCCCATCGCATCACCCTAAGCTATTATGCTTCAGTCTTCAGTTTCCAAGCTGCTCTCATTTTTTCTCCGTGAATTTTTTTCTACAGTCTATCAGCCTACTTCGTATTCGCTACTGATTTTTCCCATGGATTTAAATGAGTCTTTTCTGAAACCTTTTTGATCTCCTGTGCCCACGATACGGTTTTGAGTTGCTGTAAGTGCGTCTCAATCTTGTGAGTGAGTCTTGCACCTGGGCGTTTATGGATATTCCCATAAAATTTCAATCTTCTTTTCCTGTTGTCAGCCACGAGACTCGATACTTTTTGGTTGTTTTCCCGGATTGTAATCTGTATCCCCCTTCTGTTGTTTTGGGGGCAGAGTATCTTCCTCAGAATTTTGAGTTCTTATTTAGAATATGTTTCAGATCACCTATTCAGTCTAATGTAAGCTTTTAGCTACCCTACAAGTATTCGGGGTTGATTACTATGTTATAATGCCTGATTTTCGTGCGTATGGACGTACACATTTTGTTGCCTAAATGCTTGAAGCCTGAATTTCTCTCGATTTGTCCATATTTCGGGATTAGTTTTTGAGTAAGATGTTTTGAGCGGTGGTACTATGTTATTTTTGGCAGGATATTTGGAGACCAACTCTTTTAGCAGGTTCCGTTAATGTATGTGTCTCATTGCTGTTGTCCCATCGTCTGCTAGTTTTGCCAGATCGTCTGCGAAACTTGTGCAAGAAATTGAAATGTCGGTTTTAGGTCTTCCAAGTCGAATGGGTTTCCAAAATTCTAGTTTCAGGTGACTTTGTCCAAAGTGGAATAGAAGACAAAGCATCGCCCTAGAGAACGCCAGTTTGCTAAGAAATAGTTTTGACATTCACTCATCAATTTTATTTTCGATGTTGTGTTGGCGAGTGTTTTTTTTAAATAAAATTTAAGGGTTGTGGATCGAGACCTTTGCTTTTCGAGGACGACTGTTGTTATTATTAACATTTATTGTTATCAACCTGCTTAGAGGCACTGAATCTTCCCATTCAACAGCTCCTGAAGCATGGAAAAATGACTGCTCAGATGCCTCTGTATGTACTGTAATTAGTCTAATACTGATTGCTCAACCACCCACTGATACCAGAAGACGCTTGTATAATATCACAGCAGAGGGGTCGAAACGTCGAGTATTCAAGATCGTTGAACAACTAAGAAAATCTTAGCAAAAGCTTACATATTTCTATAAGAATAGTCTTCCTAGCTGGTCACTTTATTTGTGGTTGAGAGAAAGGTAGAATTTTCTATGGAATTACTAGTGATCGTTTCCAAATAATTTCTAAAATTGTTTAGACCTGCACATTACCTGCATGTACTCCGACCAGCGCGAGTCTTTCGCCATGTCTTCATACGCAGCGCTAAACACCATGTTAGCTATTATGCTGAAGACAACTTCTCCACCAGGTACCAATAGTTTGTGAATGTTCTGGATAGCATGCCTGCGACAATATCCATTTATTAGACGAAGTTGCCGCAGTGGCGAACACATTAGTCTTTACTCAGTTATAAAAAGGTAACATAAAAGAAATATGGTAAAACTGTTTCACAGCGAAAATACACGACGGAAAATAATGCGCTTTTAATATAATTAAATGCATTTTACAAACATGGTCAAAATAATACGCATCGACTCCTCCCTACTCTACTAAATCTAAAAATCCAGTTTATGATTATTTTGTACAATACATTAATAAAAGTGACACTTTAACTGGTAAAACTATTTAGAAATTGAGATGTGACAATGGGAAAGATTATTGAAATTCAGCTGTTTATCAATTTATAAGACAGAAAGGCATCATTTTAAATGGATGTCCTTCCTGTGCACACGTATTAATTGGCACATCTGAACGATACAACAGGTTACTTACAGATATGTCAAGATGCCTACTAGATGAAACAAAAGTTGATAGGAGATCCTGGCCTGAACTAGTTTTTGCAGCTGTGTACCTTCAGAGCAGAACTTTAACTAATACTATTCAAAGGAAAAATCTTTATGAGATGTCGTTCGAGAAGAAGTTTTCGTACGTAACTAGAAGAGCTGAGAAAGTCAACGAGGGCTCGTAAAGCATGCTTGGGAATTTTGATAGGGTACAGTGAAATTGGATGCAGAGTATTGATTTACAATGAAGTTATCATTGCCATACATGTTGGTAACATGGAAGAGGACATCAAGGGTATTGATCTGAAGGACTCTAATTCAGTGAGACAACATTTTAGTGACTATGATTGCGATACCAAAAACATAGACAATGAATCTATAAACGAGCAAATGGAAGAAAAAGGTATTAAAGGGCGTTCTGTCAGTCATGAACAAGAACAAGAATTTGAGTTGAGGAGGTGTCAACTAGGGAATGTAGAGTGCTTGATTGATTTAATGACTGTGTCATGAGTAGTTCCATTCATGTAAACTTCTGTAGTGCTGATAGCCAGAAAATACTTTTTTTGGGGGGGGGGGATTTTGAGTAGTAGTGAGTGAAAAGTTTGGGAGAAAGAAATGGATAAGGAAACTGAATGCTTAAATAAAAATAAAACATGAAAAGCTAATAATTAAAGAAGTGAATGTAAATGTTCCTGATGTAAAGTGGGATTTTACAAGAAATCTGACAGCACTTACGAAACAAGATTAGTTGTAAGGGTCTTTCAACAAAAGAACTTGTGGATGATGTTTATTCATCACTTGCTACGATACAAACGTTGAAACTTTTGTTGTCATATTGTTGCCAAAAGGGCTTAATTGCAGAGCAAATAGATGTAAAGACGGCATTTCAAACTGTTGAAGTCTTCTCAAAAATTTATGTAAAGCAACCACCAGGATATGAGTATGTAACAGGCACTGTCTGTAAGTTTTTTAAAGTATTATATGATCTGAGGAAATTTCTAGATCATCATATGGTTGTTTGGATTAGTCTTTAAAGAGTACACATTTTAAAAGAACTAAATATGATAAGTACTGATTAGGTGATCTTCATGTGATTGTTATAATTTGCTAAATTGTAGTAAAGGTAAAAGGAAAATACAAGTAATCAAGAATCTGTTACCGAAGCGATTTAGAAAGACTTGAGTGAAGTAAAAATTATCTTGGGATAAATACTGATTTTATTTATGAAGAGAGTGTAATGGCTTTTAGTCAGGACAGCTATACTGAATCTCTAGCTATTAAATATTGGATTACACATACAGAGTTGTACAGTGCAGCAATGGAAGGTAATTTTGAAATTATAACCAGCACAAGATTCAAGTCATTATATTAAGTACACGAAATTGATAGGTGCTCTGCTGCATATTAGGCCAGGAACACGACCAGATGTAAGTTACATCGTAAACTAATTGAGTAGGTTTCAAAATTATTAAAATGATACTCACTTTAAGTATTTTTTGTGGGTGCTGAAATACTTGCATCAAACAAAATGATTGAAGTTATCATATAGATCGACTGAAAATGCTGATCTCTTAAAGTTTTTTGTAGATGTGAATTGAGCAGGTGATTGTGTAGATCTTAAGTCTATATCGGGCTATGTAATTACATTATTTGTGAATATGATATTTTGGAAACCTAAGAAACAAGGAGTGTTACATAATCTTCTACTTTCGCTTAATACATAGCACTGTTAGAAGTTGTCACTGTGATTAAGTTAATTCGGGATATTTTGAAAGTTTTTAATGCAAAGTCTGATGATCCTGTTAAAGTATGTGAAGACAACTAAGGGCCACTAGTATTGCTAGGTACGGTATCTTTATAAAAAATTCAGAATATAGTGACATACGCTACAATTTTGTGAGTGAATGTTTTAGGAATGGAAATTTATACATTTGTTTAGTAGATTCAGAATTGAATGTAGCAGACTATTTATCGATCTTTGAGAAAAGATAGATTTGTAAAATTTCGACAAATCTTGAATGTAATTTGACTGCAATATAAATGTCAGGAGGCACGTTGGAGTGTGGTACACTTATAGCGATAGCATCAACAGTGTCGAGAGTGCTCTCAACAATAAGTGTGTAATGCACATACAACAGTCCGTCATTTCTGTGACTTGATTGTGTTCCCTGTGTAAAGAGAGATATTAATTGTATTTAACTTTTCGTTAACAAACACTTTGAAGAACTGGCATTCGAAGATAGGTTAGTTTCGTTAGCAAAGGAAAGCTTGCTCATTCTTAATTCATGAAGATTTTAATCAACATTTTAACAGTTTATTTAAACTTGTCAGAATACAGTCCGAAGTTGATATGAAGACTACCTGCCCATCATCAGTAACAATGGATGTTCAGCTAACAACGGATTTCTCTCGACTGACAAAGACAGAGGGGAAGTGGCGTTAGAAGCAACACGGAAGTTTGTTCCTCTACAAATGCAGTACAGCTGGCTTCTGCCTTCCAGCGTGCACGGGAGTAAACCAAAGTTGTCTGCCTCTGGCACCTGCCTGACACTGATGCAAACAACAACTTGTGATTGCTGTCAGTTTTAATGAAACTTTTTTTACACTATTCCGCCTTTGTAAGCAGACTCTCTGTGAGTTTTCTTCAAACTGGAACGCTCCATCAGCATGATGCAACAGTTTCGCGTAACAACACGAACTTCGACACGAGACAGCGGTCGGCTGTTCAAAACAAATAAATCCTATTTTCTAACTATTTTAATTACTCCGAACCTAGTAATCAGATTTTGAATAGTGAAACGCCATTTAATTCGCGTTTTCGAACTATGATACTAGCAGCGGAAATTACCACACTTCAGTTTGAAAAACAGAAGTTGATAACGCTATTTCTGTAATTAATACAGATATGAAAAGAGATTATACACCATTTAGTGAAGAATTTTCAGAAAATCATTTGGGCGAAAACAGAAATGCGATAACTTAAACCATTCGGGAAATATCAGAGGATAATAGCTTAGACAAATCATGTTGCACGCATAGTAAAAGTACAGTTCATAATAGCACGGTTGTCTTAGAATCAATTGATAAGTGATCAGCAAAAAACGGAATTCTGAACCAACATCTGTTTGTAGTAACGGCCATGACCCAAATTTTTCGGGCAGTGTGAATGTTAGAGTCGGTCGAACTGCTGCTATTGAACGAAATGACCTATTATAACGTTCCAATTAATGACAAGCATATTTGGTTTCAAGCCACTGTTCATCAACGCTTTTTACAATCATGACATTTAATGCATAATTTACATAGCTAATTAGTTTCTGTTAACTGAACAGCTCAAAAACTACAAGTTTTATGATGATGGCGAAAATGGCAATAGGGCTGCTATGTTGCGTCGTGCAAAACCTGTCGGTTGTAGACAGTCGAGAGTTCAGAGTATCACGATTCCATGCTGTCAGTCATCATAGATCAGTGGTTCCCCCGCCCACCCCCTGCCGTCTGTTGCCTTCCCTTGCTCCTCCCCCCACCCCATCTACCACATTATCCCCAACTTAAGCACCTAACTAAACTGTAGAATGAAAGACTTTTCGTGGAACATTTTTATTTTTAAAATGATGAAAGATGGATGATATTTAGTTTGTATGTGTGTGTGTGTGTGTGTGTGTGTGTGTGTGTGTGTGTGTGTGTGTACTTGAATGAGGAAGGAATTTCTGGTGCATCGCAAGTGCTACCCACAACTCCTTCTCAGATAAGAAAGCTAACAGTGAGGGTAGACTCTTGCTACAAAACATACTTGCCCTGCATTACTCTTCTCCGTTGCGGCACATGCTTGACCTGCACGCTACAACTTCATTTAAAATCAACCAAGTTAAAATGTGTGCACTGTACTTATCGTTCGTATATCACATAATTGCTGCACTCCATACTTCTGAACTGGCGCAAATTGGAAGACTTCAGGCTGTTAATGCTTTATGTCTGACTATATCCACTAATAGTAAGAACAATAATTATTATTCTTTGTGCTGTATAGTAGCCCTTATGTAGTTAGTGCTGTGTTGTGCTGTCAGTTAATTCATTTATCTGTTTCGAAGCGACTAATGAAACAATTTCTGGACTATTGCAGAAACTACCTACAACTTGAAGAAGACACTTTCTTGAAATATTTAGCATTTTTTACGTATACGTCTCACTTTTATCATCAGTGATAAAGCACAGCTTATGTATGTTGTATGTGGACTTCGTGAGCAACCTTAACCTCCACTGCATTAGTGCTACTCTGAGAAAAAGTTATTATTGATGACTTGTATAACCAATATTACAGTCTTACAAAATTTTGATACTAGTAATGATCTTTTGAAAACAATTTAGTTTCGCTTCTGAAACAGAATCGAATCGATTAGTTTTGCTCGCTCAAAAAATTTCATTTTAGGGTCGGCCGAACACTTAGAAAACGGACGGAACAGAATGATTCGTGATAATCGTCGTTCCGGAATTGATGATATTATGCAAGAGTTGAACATGAACAACGGTTCAGCATATGAAGTCATCCATGAATTTCTAAGGTATCGCGATGTTTGTGGTCACTCGGTACTACGCCAACTGACAAACACAATCTTGGACGTTTGAAAATTCGAAACCACATTTAACGCGTTCTGAAGAGGAAGGAAGATATTCAGTTTCTTATTAATCCTTCATGAAAAGCGGGTCGGTCACTACTAACAACAGAGTAAGAGGCGAGCATGGTGTGAAAACTTTCATTTCCATCGACAGGAAAAAGTTTAGAAGCCATGTTTCTGCGAGAAAGATTATGACAATGCTTCTGGATATTAAAGATCCACTGCTGATCCATTTCTGTAATAAAGTCAAGCAGTGAATAGAGACAGTCACTGAGAGGTGCTGCGAAATCTGAAACCCAACACCAAAACGAAAAGGAGAAGAAGGTTTCCAAATATAATCTACGATTTTGCTTCAGAATAATGCTCACAGTGATACAGCTGATAAGAACAACCCATTTTTTAATCTCTATTTCTAGCTGCTGGAGCACCTACCGTAGGGTCGTTATCTTGCACCAAGTGATTTTTACTTATTTAGTCCGATGAACGAGCACCTGCATGAATCGATTTTTTTTCTCAGATAAAGATGTTGCGGAAGCGGTGCAAAAGTTTTATACGTGCACAGTACCACAAAGCTTCTTCTAGGATGAATTTAGGGAGTTTCTTAAGAGAAGGACCAAGCGCATGGGGGTTGAAGCAGGTTATGTAGGGATATGACATTACTTGCAATGTTGTTCTCTCAACAACATTGTCTCTCTTTAAACAGTAGCCTACACCTTTAAAATGATGAAAGATGGATGATATTTAGTTTGTATGTGTGTGTGTGTGTGTGTGTGTGTGTGTGTGTGTGTGTGTGTACTTGAATGAGGCAAGACTGGTAGTCTGCTCCTCCTGTATCTTCTACGACGATAAGGCATGGCTGTGTGCTCCGTGCGGCTGCCTCGAGTCGAATGAGCCTGCTGCTGCCTCAGAACAGGATGTACTTCCTGCCCCCCACCCGTGCGCGCAGCGCCAGCGCGCCTTATCAGTCCCGATTGCGCAACCCACAGTTTGATTTTCCAGCAACACGGGCCTAGTAAATCTAGGGCCCGTGTTGCCCGGCTGCCTCGCTCAACGACTAAGTCCCACTCAAGGTCACCCGCCTTACACAGCAGCATAAGGCTAAGTCACACAGCCATGAAATAAAACCCACCCACCTCCCCTGGGGTCGTAACCCCTGCAACCCACAAAAGAGAAAGATGCTTCAGTAGCCTAATTAGTATTTTTATTTAAAAAAAAAAAAAAATCTCACGGGATAGATAAGGATGGTTCTCTTTATTAAGAATGATAGTATACAGTAATATCACCTTGTACTTTAATATAATTTGATAAAGTACCATCAATCTTGGCCCAAACATTCACTCTTTCGTTAGCATTAACACGTCTCCTGTTTCTTGTATATAATGAAAATGGTTTATCAGTATGTACCACACCAGTTCCATAGTTCCTATCACCCTGTACACCAATAGAAAAGGTGCGATAGGCTATAATGTCTCTGTCATAGTAAGACTCCAATCCTTGTAAACAAGTTCTGTAGTAGTGCATGAAAAGTTAATCTTGCAACCAACAAATGTAATTGGACCAGTGTGACTTAGCCTTATGCTGCTGTGTAAGGCGGGTGACCTTGAGTGGGACTTAGTCGTTGAGCGACGCAGCCGGGCAACACGGGCCCTAGATTTACTAGGCCCGTGTTGCTTGAAAATCAAACTGTGGGTTGTGCAGTCGGGACTGATAAGGCGCGCTGGCGCTGTGCGCACGGGTGGGGGGCAGGAAGTACATCCTGTTCTGAGGCAGCAGCATGCTCATTCGACTCGAGGCAGCCGCACGGAGCACACAGCCATGCCTTTGCTCTAATAAATGATACACTCTATTGGTGACCTTATAACAACCCTAATGTAGTCTACTTTTATCGACATCAATAGATATATTGAGTTGGTAGGGTTCGTAGGATTTCGCCATAAGTTTAATAAACACAAGAGATAACAATAACAGAGATTTTAGCCATCAGTAATGTATTCTCCTTCACTACTTACAAAAGTCTGCCAACGCTGAGGTAACTTTTCGACTCCGTGACTGTAGAGGTCACGTGGTTTTGAGGCAAGGAACTCGTCGAGCCACGTGCAGAGCGCATTTTCATGCGGAAAGGAAGTCCCTTGAAGGGTGTTCAATAGAGAGCGGAAAAGACAAGGTGAATAAGATGGGTCCGGAGTCACTTCCCAACACAACTCCTGTGTAGCATTTTGTGTCAGTGTGCAGAATGCGAATGGGCATTATCGTGGAGTAGCATCACTTCACGCAGTGTTCCTGTTCGTTGACCTTGGACCGCGTCTGCAAGACGTCTCAGTTGTTGACAACAAATGTCAGCAGTGACGGTTACACCGCAGGGAAGCAATTCGTAGTACACCACACCGTCGCTGTTCCAGCAGATTCGTAACATTATCTTTTGTGGATGCGCGCAGGTCTTTCTACGGGGAGTTTCTGCTTTGTTTTGGCTCAAACATCCCTTTGTATTCCTTACGTATGCGTAAATATAGGAATTGTCGGTGTTGCTGACGACCCAATTGATGACGAGGAAACACATGTGGTAAGCCGAAATTTTTGTGATTTTGGCCTGGAGCATATGGCATGCATATACCCGATTTTTGAACCTTCCCCTATTGCATGTGAATCGTGGAATGGTGGAACAATCACAGTTCATCACATCTTCACCAAACACCGAAAGTCTTAACAGTCATTAACGTCAAAACGATCCTCCTTAAAACAAGAAAACCATTTTCTTGCTGTGCACTGTCAAATGGTATTATCCCCATAGAAGGCGCAAATGTTTCTGGCTGCCTCTCCTGCTGCCACCAGTCTGTTGAACACAAACAGAAGAATACGTCGGAAATGTTCCGATTTCTGCACTTGGCCTTCCATTTTCTAGAGTCCACAGCTGCAAACACTACTTCTACGTGACAAAACAACAACATGTAACCTCAAATAACAACAGTGAACTACAAATTAAAAAATGATAGCCGATAAATTAATCTACAGCAGTGGGAATACCAACATACAAAAAAAAAAAAGACTACACACTTATGCACCAACCTAGTAAATATCTGTTGTGGTCTTCAGTCCAGAGACTGGTTTGATGCAGCCCTCCATGATACTCTCTCCAGTGCAAGCTTCTTAATCACCCAGTACCTACTGCAACCTGCATCCTTCTGCAACTGTTCAGTGTATTCATCTCTCGGTCTCCCTCTACGAGTCTTACCCTCCACGCTGCCCTCCAATACTAAATTGGTGATCCCTGGTGCCTCAGAATATGCCCTACCAACCTATCCCTTCTTCTAGTCAAGTTGGGCCACAAATTTTTCTTCTCTCCAATTCTATTCAATACCTCCTCATTAGTTACGTGATCTACCCATCTAATCTTCAGCATTCTTCTGTAGCATCACATTTCGAAAGCTTCTATTCCCTTCTTGTCTAAACTATTTATCGTCCACGTTTCACTTCCATACATGGTTACATTTCATACAAATACTTTCAGAAACGACTTCCTGACACTTAAATCTGTACTCAATGTTAACAAATTTCTCTTCTTTAGAAGTTCTTTCCTTGCCATTGCCAGTCTACATTTTATATCCTCTCTACTTCGACCATCATCAGTTATTTTGCTCCCCAAATAGCAAAACACATTTACTACTTTAAGCATCTCATTTCCTAATCTAATTCCTGCAGCACCACCCGATTTAATTCGACTACATTCCATTATCCTCGTTTTGCTTTTGTTGATGTTCATCTATATCCTCCTTTCAAGACACTGTCCATTCCATTCAACTGCTTTTCCAAGTCCTTTGCTGTCTCTGAGAGAATTACAATGTCATCGTCGAACCTCAAAGTTTTTATTTCTTCTCCATGGATTTTAATACCTACTGCGAATTTTTCTTTTGTTTCCTTTACTGCTTGCTCAATATACAGATTCAATAACATCGGGGATAGGCCACAACCCTGTCTCACTCCCTTCCCAACCACTGCTTCCCTTTCATGCCCCTCGACTCTTATAACTGCCATCTGTTTTCTGTACAAATTGTAAATAGCATTTCGCTCCCTGTATTTTACCCCTGCCACCTTCAGAATTTGAAAGAGAGTATTCCAGTCAACATTATCAAAAGCTTTTTCTTCGTCTACGAATTCTAGAAACGTAGGTTTGCCTTTTCTTAATCTATTTTCAAAGATAAGTCGTAGGGTCAGCATTGCCTCACGTGTTCCAACATTTCTACGGAATCCAAACCGATCTTCCCCGAGGTCGGCTTCTACCAGCTTTTCCATTCGTCTGTAAAGAACTCGTGTTAGTATTTTGCAGCGGTGGCTTATGAAACTGATAGTTCGGTAATTTTCACATCTGTCCACACCTGCTTTCTTTGGGATTGAAATTGTTATAAATATTTATAAATTTATAATATGTGTCGCTGATTGATTAGAATATTTCTTGCACGTATAAACTTAAAATATGTATCGCTGATTGATTACAATATTTCTTGCACGTAGAGGTATTACAGTAGCAATCCACAGCTAGAATGATCAAGTGTAATCCCTCGTGCATTACAGTTGTAGAAGTTAAACAAGACTCATCTAGTGGTGTAGCCCTTAAAGCGACGAGGTGAGTACGTACCTGTCGTCGGGCCCCCAATGCAACAGCATCAAACCGAACACCTTGCCAAAGGGCGCGTACTGCCACACAGCGGAGTTCTCCAGGTCCGGCTCGAACACATTCAGCTCCTCGTACGCGATGGTGCCGGGCAGAGCGTTGTGCTGCCTGCAGAACTCCAGTTTCTTTGTGCTGATGTCACAAGCCACTAGCTTCGTGAAAGGTGGCAGCCGTGGGGCTAAAACCTGCCAGTACAGAATTGCACTCTAATATTTGCCCTTGTAAGCCGCACAGCATGTAAATTTGATTGGTGCTTCAGTTTCTGAGAAGGTGCAAATTGATACGCAGGTATTACAGCGGTGGTTCAGATTCGTTAAAGGTTGAGAAGAGGGCAGATAGCTGCCGAATGGAGAGCACCGCTGCTACAATCACACACTGTGTAGGTTTCAGCTCGTCCAGCCCAGGCCTCACAGCATTGCCCAAAGGGTAGAGTCCGCGCAGAATACCGTGGCTAGGAGATACGCAGATGGCAAGGCATGCATGGGGAGAGAGGTGGTGGTGGTAGTTGTGGGCAGGTGCTATAGAGGAAATGCCGAGCGCTGGAGGGAAAGTGCAGATCTAAACTGAAGCCTACATTGACATGTTTTGCAAATATTAAGAGGGACCCCTCCACCCCCACACTTGCATGGTGCCCATTCAAAAACGTTTATCACCTTTGTTTTGGTTAGTATCTAAATAGAATTCTGCCGAAAATGCAGCAAATTATTTTCGCCTGGCTTGTTAACCATTTGTAACTTTCAGAGAAGTGCTGGTTGAAATGGCTCTGAGCACTATGGGACTTAACATCTGAGGTCATCAGTCCCCTAGACTTAGAACTACTTAAACCTAATTAACTTAAGGACATCACACACATCCATGCCCGAGGCAGGATTCGAACCTGCTACCGTAGCAGCAGCGCGGTTCCGGACTGAAGCGCCTAGAACCGCTAGGCCACAGCGGCCGGCTCAGATAAGTGTCATGAGTGGCGAATTTTGGTTAAACCCAGCACATTTCTCTTGCTGTCATGTTAAAATTTGCCTCTTTCGCCAAACCGCAGCTTAGTTTACACAGTCTCACCACACTAACATGTTGTACAGAAGCAGCTGTTAGAGAATTCTGAAACGGTGATTTATTAAGTTTAGTAAGTGAGGAAATGAAGAAAAATAAAGTCAGTATCTTATGAAAAAGCGCATCCTCGATACAAAATTAATGCGTATTGTCTTGAATTATGTTGTACCAAAACCCATATCAGTTCTCGTTTCATCACCTGCCGGTGACCCTTAAAATTTACTTTCTGTCATCTAAAAAGGTTCTAGTTAGTGAAATAATACAGTAGGTAATGAAATTTGTGTAATAATTATAGGGCAAAATTCTCTCCTCTTTTGATGTTATCATCTGCGAAAATCTCATCTCGATATCACAAACCGTTTATGAAACATGAGACATGTTGTGGATATTTCAGTCTGGCTTTATCGCTGGCGCGGTGCGACCGCAAATGTGTGTGCTGCGTCAGATATGTTTTCTCCAGACTGGTGACAAATAGATACCTCCACCCAAGTCTATAGAAATATTCAATATGTCAGCTTCATTGCATATGCAGTGACATATAATGTCATATGTATCAAACGCAAAATCATAGCGATCTCTATTTTTTCAATCCAAACTTTTCCGAATTTTGCGCAATGTCTTACTTCCACGTAAATATCACAATAACTATGGTCATTAGCGAAATGTTGTACCATTATACTGAACCTGACATTTAAACCTACAAGTAAAGCAATACTAAATTTGTTTACTGAATAGTTTCTGTAAAATCGTTTGAGGAAGACTGCAGGGCATGCGCCTCAGTTACGTCATCGCCGACCAGCCGAAAGGTGGCAGTGGCAGACAGTGTCGGGCCTCCCCTTCTGAACAAACGGATGAACTCTCCTACCGCTTAGGATGAAAACGGGTGTCACTGCGCATCGGCCAGAGTACCCTGTGCCGCTTCTACATAGGCCAGCCTGGCTGGTTCGCCGGACCGTGCATATGAGTGCAACTCGCTTGGCCAGCTGAAGCGTACATGATAGACAACCTTTGACAACTGACAGGTAGCCCACATGGAGTCATGAACCTGTGCCAACTGGAAATCCAGCCGGTATCTTAGAAACTACATAGGATATGGTCGATCCTGAGTTCAAAGGTTACGTTGTGGCATAAGTGAGCATTCAAAGCTTGTGCGAAGACCATCAGCTGCATTTGGGCCTATTTAAAGCTGGATTTGCTTTCAGATTTGTGTCTCTGTATCAGAAAACTGTCCATAAACTCACGAATACACTAGGTATGTACTTTTTCCTTAAGCAGCGTGTTAAAAAATTATCCCGTTTTTTTGAGAGGTCATAGAACGGAACAAAGCAATAAAAAAGTCGACTAAGGAGGAACTCTAAAACGCTTCTACTGCACAAGAGCTCATAGCCCTTAAAATGGGCATTTTAGAGCCCATGTTTACTGGACTTTTGCTTTCATCTTTTGGTCCATACGACCATCTCTCAAAATATGGAAAGCAAAAAGTTTGCAGTAGAAAGATTTGTTGAGACTAGCGAAGACGAACAAGTACTCACCGCTCTTAAGGTATGTCTTTCAGAGCCCACGTCTACTGAACGTTATTTTCCATATTCGTCATACTACCATCTCTCAAAATAAGGAATTTTTTAACACCCTATATAAATAGTCTGTACTTAGTCGTGAGCCCCAATTATTTTCTTACCTTCCAAAAGGATATATCGATCTATTACGTGTCATAGGAATTTAGGGCACAGCTGTTGTGTACTAGGTTGTACTGTAAATTGGAGGACGAACAAGTCACATACAAATCAAACAGACATCTCTCCTAATGACTTAAATATATTGTTCTACATACGAAATTATGTATCGCATTCTTTATTAAAATTCATAAATGGGTGTGATAAATGTGAAGCACTTGTTGTTAGTGATGAGTTCACTACAAGCGAGATAAACAGTGACATCAACATATATTTACTCAGAATGTGCAGAGCTGCATTAGAGCAACCATGAAATTTGACATTTCAATTTCTCGGTAAAGAATAACGACTGTTTCACACAGCTTTATCTGATGACTTTGAAAGTTCGTTCCTAAGAAGCGCAAATCACAGAGAAGTTTTTAAGATTCTTCTGGCAATTAAATTTGACTATTCTTTCTTTTCTGAGGGATGTACTTGTGGTAGAGTTGTAACAGAAATAACTTCGAAAATATGACATGTTTTCGAAATATTTTCTCAAACAGTTATTCTAAAAAAAAAACAATCGCCTTATAAACAGTAACAGATGGAATTTATTTACATTTTCCAACAATTCTCAATTTTCGAGTAGTAGTTGTGTGTGTGTGTGTAAGGGGGTGGGGGGTGTTTTTAAAGCTTTCCTTCTGAATGTTTGTTTTTCTGTACCGTGTGATACAAAATTTGTATTTTTGTATCACAAAACTCCTCGAGAGTTAAGCAAGTAACCGCGTTGGAGGTAAGCAGTGTTTAAAGCTGTATTTAACTTCCCTGGATAATCACAAGGAACATGGTACAAGAGCGCTGCCCAACTTACATTTTAACATTTTCTTTCATCTGAAAGACGATGTTTTACTTATTATTAGCTAAGTAAAAAAATGTAAAATGTATCACTAAGTATAAAAGTAATTTGTTGTGACAAAATACGGAATGTTTCGCAATGAATATGGGGTTTTAAGACTTTGTAGCATTTATCACATTCAGCTACTGATTATTTGCCCTTTTACTAACTGTTGGTTGCCTAGTATTGGTGATCAGCTTATTGGAGAATGGGGCACCTTGAATGGTCTGTCGTGTCTTGCCATCCAGATTTACAAATGAAATGACACAATTTCTGAGACTGGTCTCATACAGATACGATTTTATGTATATACACTGAAGCAGCGAGTGAAAAAATTTACCAAGACCGGGAATTGAACCTGGGCCTCCTGTTTGCTAGGCAACTATGTTACCCACTAAAACACCTTGACACAGCAGTTCACACAACTGCACAGATTAGCATGGCACACACCCCTCCCCAATCAAAACTCTCCCAAGTCTACTTTAAAATCAGACAGAATTACCAAGACACTCCTTGTTCTGGAATAGTATCTCAGCATTGAACGTAAATGGAGGATCCAGCCTGAAACGCAGGTGCAGTCTATTTACATAAAATCATGTCTGTATGAAACCAGTAAAAAGTCTGAAACTGTGTCATTTCATTTGTACAAATACCTGCACCTGGATTACTTTAGCCCATGCCAAGGGACATGTAGTTTCAGCCATTGAGGCTGAAATTTATAATGAACCCATCAATGCCGTTTATAATTTGCCCCTCCCCCATTCACCAGGATAAGATGGAAGATGCACAGTTTATCAGAATGGTTAACTTTTTCAAAAATTTCATTCCAGACTTTGCTCAACTAGCTGCCTCCTTTAACCAACTTCGTCGTAAGAGAGAGCAATTTCAGTAGTCAGCTCTCAGTAATGCCCTCATGCTAGCCATTATAGATTTTCAGCAGTAATTTACAATCCAGACTGATGCCTCCAGTTCTTGAGTTGCGGTGGTCCTGTTTCAAGAATAGGATGATGATCATCAGCCAGTCATGTATCCCTCTCGTGGCAGCAGAGGTTAAATACAAGTTGGAAGCACTGGAAGTTTTATGTAGCCTGGAAAAAATTAAGTTCTATATAGAGCATATACATTTCTTTTTAGAAACAGACAATCAGACTCTAAGTTGGGTACTGGCTAAGCGCCGCATGATTGGCAGAATAACAAGCTGGGCAGTTCGACTCTCAGCTTTCCACTTTGCCCACAAAGGATTCTGACAACCATCTAGCAGATTGCTGAGTCGAATGTTTAGCGTGGATCAGGAATCTTCTGAGATCATAGAATCAGGTGTCCGCCTGCTTAGCTGAGTGTTAAAACGTTTGCCTACCATGCAGCGGGCCCAGGTTCGATTCCCAGCTGGATTGGGGATTTTCTCCGCTCGTGGACTGGGTGTTGTGTTGTCTTCATTAGCCTTTCATCATCATCACCGACGCGCAAATCGCCCAACGTGGCTTCGACTAAAATAAGACCCGCGACCCGGCAGCTGAACTTCCCCATTTGGGGTCTCCCAGCCAACAATGCCACATGGTCATTTTCATGGATTCAGGTGATAATCTTCAATGTAGTGCAGCTATACTAATTGATACTCCATCATATTAATAGAATCTTCCGTCAGTTCTTTGTAGAACAACATTACAATATATGAAAAGCACCAGTTTGCTTTTGTACTATAATATTACTTTTATTGTCAACCGGTTTTCGGCTTACAAGGCCATCTTCAGACATTTACTGAGTATTATCACCAAAGAAGTTAAATGTTAGCAGACAATGTTGTCTGTAATACTGTAGAACAAAAGCAAACTGATGCTTTTCATTTATGATATTCCATCAGTTTTCGGGAATTTGAAGAAGCAGCAGGAACAGGACCAAGCGCTCAGGAGTATTCCTTACTGGGAAGCAAGCAGCTGGGTGTCATCATAACAAACGTCCCTTACGTCATTGTACCCACTACACTAGGAAGATTTGTCTCCCTAAAGAGTGAAAGCCAGCTGTATTTAAGTACTTTCATTAGTCATTTGCAGGTAATTTGGGTACTTTTAAGATCTTGATGAATATTGAAGTGCGCCTTACTTGGCCATTCCTTAACTCAGACGTCAGATAGTTAGGAAAGGAGTGTCAGAAATATCAGTGTGCATCAGTGTGCTGATTCCAATTCTCATCGTCGTTTGTTCATTCTAGTGTGGAGAAGAAGCTCTTGGAACATTTTTCATGGTTTATTTAGGACAGTTTCCATTCACTAAGAGTGACAATAGGTATATTTTTGATGCAGTGGATGCTTTCACACATCTTGTGTGAGTTGTCCCAAGTAGGGTTATGACTGTGGGTTCGACAATTTAGCATCTCGATAAAATATTTTCATACTTTGGTCCTCCCAGGACATCAGTCAGTGATAATGCACC
Organism: Schistocerca serialis cubense; assembly: GCF_023864345.2. Classification (NCBI taxonomy): domain Eukaryota; kingdom Metazoa; phylum Arthropoda; class Insecta; order Orthoptera; family Acrididae; genus Schistocerca; species Schistocerca serialis. Next base: position 918,089,126 of record NC_064639.1, read on the forward strand.
TACTTTCACTTCTACAAAATTTACGAAATTCTATTTTGGTTGCTCCATATCGTATACCATCACCATCCCAAACTATCCTCATCCATCATTCACTAAACATATTAATCAGAACCTTAAATAAGAGCTGATTATTTATCGTAGCCAATCTCAGAGTAACTGTGCTAGATCCATCAACTTGGTTAATTTTATTTTTAATTTTACTTTGCATGATGTGCATAAGACAACACTTGCAAAATTAATGCTCGCATAGATGAATAAATCTCAATGTCAAACCTTTCGTCTGTCAATGACCTCTTGCCTGAAAAAATTGACCCTTACTCCATAAAAGAAATGAGAGCAAGACGATTAATAAAATTAATTTTCCACACAGGCATGAAGTTCAGAGGTCTAACAACAATATGTGGTCTACACCAATAAGTAATGGTGACACCCTTTTCATGAAGAATTTCTGAGCTCAGAGCAAGAACGCACAAAAAATTTCAACGAAGATATTGTTGCATTTTGTTAGACTTTGCTAGATTCCCAAGTCACCTACACCGGTTAGTCTCTCAGTTAAAAACTTTGTTACTGATACACATCAAAGGGTTCACCTTAGTCAGGTCAAAGTCAGCGTTCCTTCTAATTATTGTGTGTTCAAAGTGCTCAACTAAAAAGAAGAAGAAGTAAAGGCACTCAGACCAATTATTCCCAATCTCTCCTCCTCCTCCCCCCCCCCCCCCTGGTGACGTCCTTTAGGAGGGGAGGATTGACCCATGTAGTGCTTTGAAATGAATTCAAAAACAGGGTTTGATCTCTTTGACTGTGTAGGTAAATAAGCACCTCCTTTGCTTCAACCAGAAGACAGGCACGCTCTCCACCATGCTGGCTCAATAGCATTGTACATGAGCTTTCCTTCAATCACTTACCACTGATAACTGCAGTATGGCCATCCAACGACTAATGAGTCATAGTTACTGGTGCTTGTTGAACTTAATTGGTGAGTACCTTGTATGTAGACTGTACAAACAGCTGTTTGCAGCTATCTGCTGCGTCATAGGATTCTTTACACTATGTATATTGTAATTGTTTAAGCTTGAGTTAACCCCAATTTCATTTTAAGAGCTTACCAATTCCAGCTTGGCTAACTTATATTGCGAAAATTGTTTATGTCACTGTATTAGGGATGTGCTGTCTACGTCTCGTCTATTGGGTTTCAGCATTACCGTTAATTTATGAATTTTGTATGTGCTGGTTACGTGTAATTTATTTTGTACTCAGGATTAATGCAAGTTCAGTGTCACTATCTGTTGTAGTTTAAGCCACTTTCAAATTGCAGTTTAAATATTATTTATACATTCTTTTATAGAATTACCTTCAGTTATAACAACTTAAAATCAATAGATGTCCGTTGGTACATTCTCTCTTGGCTGAGATTTGCGTTTTACCTAATTCCATGTTTGCCTTTTTGTTAAAGTCTCAGGCTCTTTAATCGAACAAGTGCCACCTCTTTATGAGAGTATGAATAATGCTCCTCTGATTTAGGAATTTAAAGAAATTATCCAGATAGTGAAGGGAGACGAAAATTTAGTAGTCATGGGTGACTGGAATATGATAGCAGGAAAAGGAAGAGAAGGAAACGTAGTAGGTGAATGCGGATTGGGGGTAAGAAATGAAAGAGGAAGCCGCTTGGTAGAATTTTGCACAGAGCATAACTTAATCATACCTAACACTTGGCTCAAGAATCATAAAAGAAAGTTGTATACATGGAAGAAGCCTGGAGATACTGAAAGTTTTCAAATTGATTTTATAATGGTAAGACAGAGATTTAGGAACCAGGTTTTAAGTTGTAAGACATTTCTAAAGGCAGATGTGGACTCTGACCACAATCTACTGGTTATGAACTGTAGATTAAAACTGAAGAAACTGCAAAAAGGTGGGAATTTCAGGAGATGGGACCTGGATAAACTGACTAAACCAGAGGTTGTACAGAGTTTCAGGGAGAGCATAACGGAAAAATTGACAAGAATGGGGGAAAGAAATACAGTAGAAGAAGAATGGGTAGCTTTGAGGGATGAAATAGTTAAGGCAGCACAGGATCAAGTAGGTAAAAAGACGAGGGCTAGTAGAAACCCTTGGATAAAGGAGGAAATACTGAATTTAATTGACGATAGGAGAAAATTTAAAAATGCAGTAAATGAAGCTGGCAAAAAGGAATACAAACGTCTCAATAATGAGATCGACAGGAAGTGCAAAATGGATAAGCAGGAATGGATAGAGGATAAATGTAAGGATGTAGAGGCATATCTCACTAGGGGTAAGATAGATACTGCCTACAGGAAAATTGAAGAGACCTTTGGAGAAAAGAGAACCACTTGTATGAATATCAAGAGCTCAGATGGAAACCCAGTTCTAAGCAAAGAAGGGAAAGCAGAAAGGTGGAAGGAGTATATAGAGGGTCTATACAAGGGCGATGTACTTGAGGGCAATATTATGGGAATGGAAGAGGATGTAGATGAAAATGAAATGGGAGATATGATACTGCGTGAAGAGTTTAACAGAGCACTGAAAGACCTAAGTCGAAACAACACTCCGTGAGTGGACAACATTCCATTAGAACTACTGACATCCTTGGGAGAGCCAGTCCTGACAAAACTCTACCATCTGGTGAGTAAAATGTATGAGACAGGCGAAATACCCGCAGACTTCAAGAAGAATATAATAATTCCAATCCCAAAGAAAGCAGGTGTTGACAGATGTGAAAATTATCGAACTATCAGTTTAATAAGTCGCAGCTGCAAAATACTAACACGTATTCTTTACAAACGAATGGAAAAACTGGTAGAAGCCGACCTCGGGTAAGAGCAGTTTGGATTCTGTAGAAACGGAACACGTGAGGCAATACTGACTCTCTGGCTTATCTTAGAGGCTAGATTAAGAAAAGTCAAACCTACGTTTCAAGCATTTGTAGATTTAGAGAAAGCTTTTGACAATGTTGACTGGAATACTCTCTTTCAAATTCTGAAGGTGGCAAGGGTAAAATACAGAGAGCGAAAAGTTATACACAATTTGTACAGAAACCAGATGGCAGTTATAAGAGTCGAGGGACATGAAAGGGAAGCAGTGGTTGGGTAGGAAGTGAGACAGGGTTGTAGCCTCCCCCCGATGTTATTCAATATGTATATTGAGCAAGCAGTAAAGGAAACAAAAGAAAAATTCGCAGTAGGTATTAAAATCCATGGAGAAGAAATTAAAACTTTCAGGTTCGCAGTTGACATTGTAATTCTGTCAGAGACAGCAAAGGACTTGGAAGAGCAGTTGAACCTACATTCTTCTGAATATGCTTAATGTATTCATCTCTTGGTCTCCCTCTACGAGTCTTACCCTCCACGCTGCCCTCCAATACTAAGTTGGTGATGCCTTGATGCCTCAGAATACGTCCTACGAACCGATCCCTTCTTCTAGTCAAGTTGTGCCACAAATTTCTCTTCTCACTAATTCTCTTCAATACCTCCTCATTAGTTATGTGGTCTACCCATCAAACCTCCAGCATTCTTCTGTGGCACCACATTTCGAAAGCTTCTATTCTCTTCTTGTCCAAACTATTTATCGTCCATGTTTCACTTCTATACATGGCTACACTCCATACAAATACTTTCAGAAACGACTTTCTGACACTTAAATCTATACTCGATGTTAACAAATTTCTCTTCATCAGAAACACTTTCCTTGCCATTGCCAGTCTACATTTTATATCCTCTCTACTGCGACCACCATCAGTTATTTTGCTCCCCAAATTGCAAAACTCATCTACTACTTTAAGTGCCTCACTTCCTAATCTAATTCCCCATCAGGATCACCTGATTTAATTCGACTACATTCCATATCCATGTTTTGCTTTTGTTGATGTTCATCTTATATCCTCCTTTCAAGACACTGTCCAAGCCGTTCAGCTGTTCTTCCAGTTCCTTTGCTGTCTCTGACACAATTACAATTTCACCGTCGAACTTCAAAGTTTTTATTTCTTCACCATGGATTTTAATATATATATGAGTATAGTAACTGTTCTGGAAAGAACAAGTATCATTGATGACCGTGCAGCTTCTCTAGGATAAATGATAATTAAATGAAACCCTCAGCTGCCGACAGGTGTTGTTGATTTACCTCGGTGGGGACAGCAGAAAATATGTGCACCGAGAGAGACCCGGGACTAGAACCCGGGATCTCCTGCTTACATGACAGACACCCCATCGATCTGAGCCAAAGAGGACACAGACAATCATCGCGACTGCAGGGCATTACCCCTTGAAATATATATATATATATATATATATATATATATATATATATATATATATACAGTTAAAGGCCACCCAGCCATTGACCTTTGTCTGTGCGAATGCGCATAGGTTACCTGAACTCTTAGTGGAATCGTCACTTTAATGTGCGCTAGTAATGAGTAGATGGGCAAATATCTATTAGGTACATTACGTACGTAGATTGTGGACAGTTGGGAATGTGGGTCTCACGGGAAGCGTGCAAGGGATAAGTCCCTGCAGTCGCCTTATTTATCTGTGTCCTCGGTGGCTCAGATAAATAGAGCGTCTGCCATGTAAGCAGCAGATCTCTGGTTCGAGGCCCGGTCGGGGCACACATTTTCAGCTGTCCCCATCGAGGTATATCAACAATACCTGTCGGCAGCTGAGGGTTTTATTTAATTAACATCTTTTCTTTTTTTTTTTTTTTTTTACTGCTAGCTTATATACAGATTGAACAACATCGGGGTAGCCTACGACCTGTCTCACTCCCTTCCCAACCACTGCTTCCCTTTCACGGCCCTCGACTCTTATAACTGCCATCTGGTTTCTGTACAAATTGTAAATAACCTTTCCCTCCCTGTATTTTACCCCTGCCACCTTCAGAATTTGAAAAGAGTATTCCGGTCAACACTGTCAAAAGCTTTCTCTAAGTCTACAAATGCTGGAAACGTAGGTTGCATTTCCATAAGCTATCTTCTAAGATAAGTCGAACGGTCAGTGTTGCCCCACGTTTTCCAACATTTCTACGGAACCCGAACTGATGTTATCCGAGGTCGGCTTCTACCAGTTATTCCATTCATCTGTAAGGAATTCGCATTAGTATTTTGCCGCCGTGACTTATTAAACTGATAGTTCGGTGATTTTCACATCTGCCAACACGTCCTTTCTTTGGGATTGGAATTATTGTATTCTTCTTGAAGTCTGAGGATATTTCGCATGTCTCATATATATTGCGCACCAGATGGTAGAGTTTTGTCAGGACTGGCTCCCCCAAGGATATCAGTCGTTCTAATGGCCTGTTGTTCACTCCCGGGGCCTTGTTTGGACTTAGGTGTTACAGTGCTCTGTCAAACTCTTCACGCAGTATCATATTTCCCATTTCATCTTCATCTACATCCTCTCCTATTTCCATAATATTGTCCTCAAGAACATTGCCCTTGTATAGACCCTCTGTATACTCTGTTCACCTTTCTGCTTCCCCATCTTTGTTTAGAACTGGGTTTCCATATGAGCTCTTGACATTCGTACAGGTGGTTCTCCTTTCTCCAAAGGCCTCTTTCATTTTCCTGGAGGCAGTATCTATCTCACCCCTAGTGAGATATGCCTCAACATCCTTACATTTGTCGTCTAGTCATCCCTGCTTAGCCATTTTGCACTTCCTGTGATCTCATTTCTGTGAAGTTTGCATTCCTTTTTGCCTGCTTCATTTACTGCATTTTTGTATTTTCTCCTTTCAGCAATTAAATTCAATATTTCTTCTGTTACCCAAGGATTTCTAATAGCCTTAGTCTTTTTACCTACTTGATCCTCTGCTGCCTTCACTACTTCATTCCTCAAAGCTACCCATTCTTCTTCTACTGTATTTCTTTCCCCCATTCTTGTCAATTTTTCCGTTATGCTCTCCCTAAAACTCTGTACAACCTCTGGTTTAGTCAGTTTATTCAGGTCCCATCTCCTGAAATTCCCGCCTTTTTGCAGTTTCTTCGGTTTTAGTCTACAGTTCATAACCAATAGATTGTGGTCAGAGTCCACATCTGCCCCTGGAAATGTCTTACAATTTAAAACCTGGTTCCTAAATCACTGTCTTACCATTATATAATCTATCTGAAACCTTTCAGTATCTCCAGGCCTCTTCCATGTATACAACCTCTTTCATGATTCTTGAACCAGGTGTTAGCTATGATTAAGTTACGCTCTGTGCAAAATTCTACCAGGTGCCTCCCTCTTTCATTTCTTACTGCCATTCCATATTAATCTACTACGTTTCCTTCTCTTCCGTTTCCTACTATCGAATTCCAGTCACCCGTGACTACTAAATTTTCGTCTCCCTTCACTATCTGAATATTTTCTTTTATCTCATCATACATTTCATCAATCTCTTCGTTATCTGCGGAGATAGTTGACATATAAACTTGTACGACAGTGGTAGGGATGGGCTCGTGTCTACCTTGGTCACAATAATGCGTTCATTATGCTGTTTGTAGTAGCTTACCCACACACCAACTTTTTGTTCATTATTAAACCTACTCCTGCAATACCCCTATTTGATTTTGTGTTTATAACCCTGTATTCACTTGACAAGAAGTCTTGTTTCTCGTGGCACCGAACTTAACTAATTATCATTATATCTAACTTTAAACTATACATTTCCCTTTTTAAATTTTCTAACCAACTTGCCCGATTAAGTGATCTGACATTCCACGCTCCGATCCGTAGAACGACAGTTTTCTTTGTCCTGATAACAATGTCCTCCTGAGTACTACCCGTTCGGAGATCCGAATGGGGGACTATTTCACCTCCGAAATATTTTACCCAAGAGGACGGCATCATCATTTTGCCATACAGTAAAGCTACATGTCCTTGGGAAAAATTACGGACGCTGTTTTCCCTTGCTTTCAGCCATTCCCAGTACCAGCAGAGCGAGTCCGTTTTGGTTAGTGTTGCAAGGCCAGATCAGCCAATCATCCAGACTGTTGCTGCTGCACCTACTGAAAAGGGTGCTGCCCCTCTTCAGGAACCACACGCTCGTCTGGCCTCTCAACAGATACCCCTCTGTTGTGGTTGCACCTACGGTACGGCTATCTGTAGCGCTGAGGCACGCATGCCTCCCCACCAACGGCAAGGTCCATAGTGCATGAGGGAAGAGGGGGGGGGGGGGGGGGACTCAGGAAGTAAACTGTTACACACAAGAATAATAGTTTACTAAGATGTAAGGACCCAAATAATTAACATTGGGCGGTGTGTGTACCAGATGATCTTGTAAGTAAGCTATACTCATCTCAGTTAGGTACCTTCAGGATCTAAGAAGTTCTTTCTTAAGCTGTCTGACAGATGTTGCTTCATTAACATGGAGCGGAGAATTCTTCGAGCTGTAGCTTCATGCAAACAATGTTAAAAGGCGAAACTGCCAACAGTGTGCCATCATGCTCCTCTATATTCCATCATTCATTCAGATTTAAAGGAACTTTCTGCTTTTGACCTCTTCGTCCCTTTCCCAAGAACTAGCAATTGTTTATTTATTTATTTTTTATTTAACATAGATTGTGGTCAGAGTCCAAATCTGCCCCTGGAAATGTCTTACAATTTAAAACCTGGTTCCTAAATCTCTGTCTTACCATTATATAATCTATCTGAAACCTTCCAGTATCTCCAGGCCTCTTCCATGTATACAACCTCTTTCATGATTCTTGAACCAGGTGTCTATTTCTCATACATTTTTGCTGTTGTGCAACTAACATCAAAATCTGTCATTGAAACTCTCAAGATATTGCAGATTTTGAGTGTCTTTTTTTTCCATTCTATTCAATTAATACACATCTTTCTTGGTTCAGACAATTCTTCCTGTACTGTAACGTCTAACTAAGCATTCTTTCAGTTATGTTACGACATGGATTTCCTGTTAATATGTTTATTTTGATTCTCTGGATAGGTAATAATTATAATTTTATGAAAATCTTTGTAGTGATAAATGTACTGTGTAAAACTGGACTGCCACAATAACAGGGAGGGAGCGAGTGCCATATCGTCTGTGAGAGAGTCGAACAGTGCGAGGCAGAACGCCGGTGCAAGTACACGTGTATGCACTGAGTAGCAAGTTACTGTCGCATCTGAGAAAAAACGTACGCCACACACTGTCGAACACTTTTTCCCCAAATACACCATATATGAATATTGATATTGACATTGTGAAAAGAAAATGTTAAACTGTTTCAAGTGGTGTGAACCTCATGGAGTGCTGGAAACTGAATTGACAATGCAAATGCAGATAAGCAATGAGTGTTGTCTGCTGGACTAAACTGATTTCCGTGGCATGAGGTGCAAAAACTAATGCTTTCTGAAATCTTTCATTTTCAATATAGTGAGGTTTCTTGCTCATTGCAATATTAATGGTAGATATCATAACAGCTAAGCTATTATCCACATATAACAGTTATTCACTAGATTGTGAATTCATTAAAGTGATACGTAGGGCAAAACGGAGAGGCTGTAACTTCATGATCTGTGACTTGAAATGAATTGTATAGTCTTTCAGAAACTGTGTGTAGCAAAGAACTACTGAATACCTGGGTAATAAACTGCTCTATATTCCACATCACAACCATCACAAACTGTGAGAATATATATTCGACATTGTATGAACTCTATCTATAAGATGCAGGTCGTTTGCATGCCTTGTTAATAACTGCAGTATGTCTACAACATGACTTCTAGTTTCAGTTTTGTCTTGGTTAACTCTGCTTAACTCCTGTTTTTATTATTCCGTTGCACTTTACAAAATTTCTCGCCCCTCCGACGTTTAAATAATTTCAGTCATTTAGTGTATATTCACATATGTGTCGGATTTAATATAAAGAGGTAAAATATCACGGAAAAAAGCCGATGCATCTACTCTTATGAACTCCCAAATTGAAGTACAAGTAGGCTTTAAAATTCCGTAATATCAGGAGAAGCACAAAGTATTCTAAGCTATACAGGGCATTTCGCAATTCATGTTTCTCAGTTCTAGAGCTTCTAGAGGGGAATTAGTAAATCGAGTTTTAGATTGAAACCTGTGTCCGGAAATGTAATACGACACTACAGCGCGTCAATGTTATAGGGCCGATGCATGTAAATGTACATACACTATGTGATCAAAAGTATCCGGACACCCCCAAAAACATACGTTTTTCATATTGGGAGCACTGTGCTGCCACCTACTGCCAGGTACTCCATATCAGCGACCTCAGTAGTCGGTAGACATCGTGAGAGAGCAGAATGGGGTGCTCCGCGGAACTCACGGATTTCGAACGTGGTCAGGTGATTGGGCGTCACTATCTCATACGTCTGTACGCAAGATTTCCACTCTCCTAAACATCCCTAGGTCCACTGTTTCCGATGTGATAGGGAAGTGGAAACGTGAAGGGACACGTACAGCGTACAGGCCGACCTCGTCTGTTGACTGACAGAGACCGCCGACAGTTGAAGAGGGCCGTAATGTGTAATGGGCAGACCTGTCTAGAACATCACACAGGCATTCCAGACTGCTTCATGATCCACTGCTAGTACTATGACTGTTAGGCGGGAGTGAGAAAACTTAAATTTCGTGGTGGAGCGGCTGCTCATAGGCCACACATCACGCCGGTAAATGTCAAACGACGCCTCGCTTAGTATAAGGAGCGTAAACATTGGGCGACTGAACAGTGGAAAAACGTTGTGTGGAGTGACAAATCACCGTACACAATGTGGCGATCCGATGGCCGGGTGTGGGTATGGCGAATACCCGGTGAACGTCATCTGCCAGCGTGCGTAGTTCCAACAGTAAAATTCGGAGGCGGTGTTGTTATTGTGTGGTCGTGTTTGTCATGGAGGGGTCTTGCAACCCTTGTTGTTTTGCGTGACGCTATCACAGCACAGGCCTACAAATGATGTTTCAACCACCTTCTTGCTTCCCACTGATGAAGAGCAATTCGGGGATGGCGATTGCATCTTTGAGCACGATCGAGCACCTGTTCATAATGCACGGCCTGTGGCGCAGTGGTTACACGACAATAACATCCCTGTAATTGACTGGCCTGCACAGAGTCCTGACCTGAATCCTAATGGACACCTTTGGGATGTTTTGGAAGGCCGACTTCGTGCCAGGCCTCACCGACCGACGTCGATACCTCTCCCCAGTGCAGCACTCCGTGAATAATGGGCTGCCATTCCCCAAGAAACTTTCCATCACCTGATTGAACGTGTGCTTGCGAGAGTGAAAGTTGTCATCAAGGTTAAGGGTGGGCCAACACCATATTGAATTCCAGCATTACCGATGGAGGGCGCCACGAACTTGTAAGACATTTTCAGCCAGATGTTCGTATACTTTTGATCACATAGTGGATGTGCAATGTGATTTCTTGATGACGTTACAAACTTTCTAAGATGGTGGAGAAGGATATACGTATCAGTTTGAGGTAAGGGTCAATGTACCGGAAACAAACGAATCGAAAGTTATATGCGGAAGCTGTTCCGTTACCTCTGACAGTGTAATACAGGTGCCGGTACTGCTGTTGATAAGATTATAGTGTAGGCAACTTTCAGATGCTGTAGTATGGATCAAAAGAAGAAAAATACACTCCTGGAAATTGAAATAAGAACACCGTGAATTCATTGTCCCAGGAAGGGGAAACTTTATTGACACATTCCTGGGGTCAGATACATCACATGATCACACTGACAGAACCACAGGCACATAGACACAGGCAACAGAGCATGCACAATGTCGGCACTAGTACAGTGTATATCCACCTTTCGCAGCAATGCAGGCTGCTATTCTCCCATGGAGACGATCGTAGAGATGCTGGATGTAGTCCTGTGGAACGGCTTGCCATGCCATTTCCACCTGGCGCCTCAGTTGGACCAGCGTTCGTGCTGGACGTGCAGACCGCGTGAGACGACGCTTCATCCAGTCCCAAACATGCTCAATGGGGGACAGATCCGGAGATCTTGCTGGCCAGGGTAGTTGACTTACACCTTCTAGAGCACGTTGGGTGGCACGGGATACATGCGGACGTGCATTGTCCTGTTGGAACAGCAAGTTCCCTTGCCGGTCTAGGAATGGTAGAACGATGGGTTCGATGACGGTTTGGATGTACCGTGCACTATTCAGTGTCCCCTCGACGATCACCAGTGGCGTACGGCCAGTGTAGGAGATCGCTCCCCACACCATGATGCCGGGTGTTGGCCCTGTGTGCCTCGGTCGTATGCAGTCCTGATTGTGGCGCTCACCTGCACGGCGCCAAACACGCATACGACCATCATTGGCACCAAGGCAGAAGCGACTCTCATCGCTGAAGACGACACGTCTCCATTCGTCCCTCCATTCACGCCTGTCGCGACACCACTGGAGGCGGGCTGCACGATGTTGGGGCGTGAGCGGAAGACGGCCTAACGGTGTGCGGGACCGTAGCCCAGCTTCATGGAGACGGTTGCGAATGGTCCTCGCCGATACCCCAGGAGCAACAGTGTCCCTAATTTGCTGGGAAGTGGCGGTGCGGTCCCCTACGGCACTGCGTAGGATCCTACGGTCTTGGCGTGCATCCGTGCGTCGCTGCGGTCCGGTCCCAGGTCGACGGGCACGTGCACCTTCCGCCGACCACTGGCGACAACATCGATGTACTGTGGAGACCTCACGCCCCACGTGTTGAGCAATTCGGCGGTACGTCCACCCGGCCTCCCGCATGCCCACTATACACCCTCGCTCAAAGTCCGTCAACTGCACATACGGTTCACGTCCACGCTGTCGCGGCATGCTACCAGTGTTAAAGACTGCGATGGAGCTCCGTATGCCACGGCAAACTGGCTGACACTGACGGCGGCGGTGCACAAATGCTGCGCAGCTAGCGCCATTCGACGGCCAACACCGCGGTTCCTGGTGTGTCCGCTGTGCCGTGCGTGTGATCATTGCTTGTACAGCCCTCTCGCAGTGTCCGGAGCAAGTATGGTGGGTCTGACACACCGGTGTCAATGTGTTTTTTTTCCATTTCCAGGAGTGTATGTTAGTAAAAGTGGGCTTAAAATGCATATCTTAACAGCTATGAGCATTTGTTCAGTATAGGAAATGTGTTTCACACTCGTGAATTTCAACAACTAATCGTATTATACTTATAATAATAATAAACACTACACAAAGTTTTTGTTTTTATTAAAACTATTCAAAACACCTCAGACGTCATATCAGACGTCATATGAAGTCACAGGTCTACAAAAAAATAAAAAAAAAATAAAAAAAGGTGTCCATAGTAGCTACGGATTTGAAAACCTACTGAATGGAAGAGCGATTTACATGGCTGAATCCAAGCACAGATGTATTTACGCACCTGTCTCTGCTGTTTATGCTTGTTATCGTGTAGTTATTCGTATTCAAGACTAGCAGCCATTTACTTTGGCAAGTGTATTCGTTTTTCTACGTCGATCTGTATTTCCTTGAGCGACTACACTTCCCAGAACACAACGGAGTTGCTTACTATTTGTCAGGTCTGACTCGATGGTAATGTTGCCGGGACTGAAACGCTGTACCCACCTTCCTGGCGACGTCACCGGTCCCGCAGCCAATCTCCAGCAGTGGCAGCGGCCTCTTCGGCCAAGTGAGATCTGACCACAGCGCGTCAATCTGTTTTGCGGCTATCAACGTAAGGGATGCGCAGGCGAGATTATACACGTCTGGCTTGTCCACGCTGATTATGTACACATCTTGTTTATCCATGCTGATGAGGTGTCTATGTTCCTCACAGCCAGCGGCAAGATGCTGATGCCTGAAAAAAATATATTTTTAGAGATATCTCACTTCTCTTCAGCCACAGGCTAGTGGAAAGATATAATTAGACATGGATCACTATTTTTGGAAGTGATCTTTAATCCAGGAACTGTGAATACAGACTACAGCTTTCTGCTATATTCATTCCTTAATGAAATTCGTCATAAATAATATCCTTTAGGCAAAAAAACGACGCACCACGGTGGAATTATCCGAGTTAGACGGAAATAGGTAGATGTCATGTACATTTACCGGAAAACAGATGATTACAGTTTCAGAAGCTTCAAGAGGTCAACAGCGAAAGGATAAGGAGGAAATTTTTACCCAGGTCAATACTGAAAAATCCAGGGGATAGTTAAAACGTTGGGAGACGAATATCTGAACAAAAATTTTGCGATCTAAGGTTCGGAAAATAAATTCAAAGGGCTAAAGTTGACCATAATGGAGGAAAATTTAAATTTAAGACGTTAATTTAGAGAAATTACGGAAAGCGATAAAGAATTAGACAGCATGGAGAAGAACAGAGAAAGAAAATTACCGATGCCGGTCGGAAATATTGAGGAGCTCAAATCCCTGTTAAAATTTCAGCAAGAACAATGCGAAGTAAACAGGCATCATGGAGGGCTAGCAAATGAGCGTCATGAAAGCTTCCTATGGGTTGCAAGATAATAGAATAAAATTGTTCTTTGCTAACGTCTTGCTAGTTGATTCTAGATGCGACCTGCGTATGCGACTATACGGACAATAAATGAAGACGCTAAAACTTACGGGTATCTTGTTGATTCCACGAAATAACTGTTCAACAATCCGTTAGCTCATAATACCCCCCACATTCATCTGCCGCACGAATAATAAATAAATTGTAAATTAGGAAATCACTATTTGTAGGACCTCCGAACCAGTGGTTGGAGTCTAAGGGCCAACCAAAACATTTGTCGCAATAACCCTGTGAAACACTCTAGTCATAAATGCAGGCAGGAATTTGCTGTGAAAAATAATGCTCACTACTCACAGAGTTTAAAATTTTAACTAACTGAGTTTGTTCAGTCACTGTAATATTTGCCACAAGTTAATAATTATTTAATGAGCAAGGACTTAAATATAACGGAACGGTACCTCACATTTCCACAAAGTTTCGGAAAATAATCAAAGTTCCTTTAGAAGAAGTTTTAAGTTCCACAACTGCAAACTAATTTCCTAGTGCAGATCATTCTCAAAAATAACAGTGGTCAAGAGGTCAGACTAGTTCACCTGACGTGAAATACTTTGAGTTCCAAAGCTGAAATTACTTCAGAGTATTCGCTAGCAACACATGCGAATATCACAAGTCCATAACTGAACATTTGAAATAATTTCTGCACATTCGAGAGAAGACCTATTGTCGCTCGTATGTACTTCCGGTTCCCTACGTAATGCTGTGCTACTTTTCATGTTTCATTTGTTATTTATGTGAAAATTCGTGCTTTTACTCGTGGAGTGCACGCTTCAGCCCGTGATCCAAAATAGGTGCTCAGTAAGGCGTATCCATTTTTTTTATTATTATTATTTACACGTCAGGTTCCGCAGGACCAAATTGAGGAGCAAATCTCCAAGGTCATGGAACGTGTCAGTACATGAAATTAAAACATAAAAGTAATAACAGATAGAAATACAATGGTTATGAATCTGTAAAAGTCAATCCAGGAGTTTAAGTAAACGCAATCAACAATACAACAAGAACCAGCTTAATTTTTCAAGGGACTCCTAGACAGAATACGAATAGAAGGAGTGACCTATGAGGAAAGTCTTCAGTTTCGATCTGAAAGCTCGTGGATTTCTACTAAGATTTTTGAATTCCAGTGGTAGCTTACTGAAAATGGATGCAGCAGTATACCGCACACCTTTCTGCACAAGAGTTAAGTAAGTCCAATCCAAATGTAGGTTTGATTTCTTCCGAGTATTAACTGAGTGAAAGCTGCTTGCTCTTGGGAATAAGCTAATATTGTTGACAAGAAATGACAGTAAGGAATATATATATATATATATATATATATATATATATATATATATAGGCCAATGTCAAAATACCCAGACTCGTGAACAGGGGTCGACGAGAGGTTCGTGAACTTACACCACTTATTGCCCGAACCGCCCGTTTCTGAGCCAAAAATATCCTTTTAGAATGGGGAGAGTTACCCCAAAATATAACACCATATGACATAAGCGAATTAAAAGTAAGCAAAGTAGACTGATCACTCACTTCAGATACCGTTCGAATAGTAAAAATGACAGCATTAAGTCTCTGAACAAGATCCTGAACGTGGGCTTTCTACGGCAGTTTACTATCTATCTGAACACCTAGAAATTTGAAATGTTCAGTTTCACTTATCATATGCCCATTCTGTAAAATTAAAACGTCAGGTTTCATTGAATTGTGTGTTAGAAACTGTAAAAACTGTGTCTTACTGTGACTTAGAATTCGATTATTTTCTACAAGTCATGAACTTAGGTCATGAACTTAGGTCATGAACTGCACCATTTGACATCGAGCCAATGCTGCACACAACATCATTTACTACCAAGCTAATGTCATCAGCAAATATCATAGACACTTCGTATGTGAAAAATGCTTAAGGGGTTGTTGATATATTAATTTTCAAAATTTCTTTTACACATAAAATATTAAACATGAAATAACTTAAAAACTCCTGTTAGGATTGAGGGAGCATTTTCACCCACGAACTCGTCTAATTTTTGTTCGACTTCTGTGTAACTTGTTAGATTCAGATAGACATATTCCAACAGAGTGCGTCGACTGTGAAGCTTCATATGTGGACCAGACTGGTAGGAAGTTTCGAACCGGATTCAGTGAACATTTGATTAACAAGTATGAACAAATTAAACAGAATTCGTCCTTTGCAGAGCACCTAAAACCTAGTGGGCGCCGCTCTCCGAAGTCTAGAAATTTACATGCACTCCACATCGCCAGCGAAGGAAAAAGGCTAAATCTTTTAAAGGAAATTGAAATTCTGAAACACTTCAGTGTAGGTAAATGTATTTTATTGAATGCTCAATTGGTTAGCAGAAACCAGTCTTATTATGATTCCCATTATTCCAACCACGAGTAACTTTTACTGTGATTGTGACGCTAATTTTTTTAATTCATTATCTTTAACTGGTTTCATCGGTTTGACTAACGTTGTAGCATCACTTTAAGTTTTGCAGCTTGACTATTTAAAAAAAATTTTAACTGTCTAGGTTTCTTTTTACCGATACTAATTTTGTGTTTTGGACCTATTTCATTAATATTCTTGCACTAAATGCATTTTTATAATGCACTGTTTACCCTAATTTGCCTTTCGCATTTGTAATTTAGTTACGCAATCTCCTTTTGTAAGCACATTGGTTAGCTAACGCCATGTACCTGTAACGTTGGCTACTACGGTCGTATAATGTTGCCTCTACGGCTCTAAGTTTGTGTGGCCGGCTTGGAGGGTTGACGTATCCTGTTTCAGACATCCTTTTCCACTGTTTGTCAGCTGTATGCAACGTTCCACGCTGTGTACGCCAGAACGCGGTTGACTACGTGTTACGTAAGATTTATTAATTTTCTTTGGTTTCTCATCGTTTTCCTGTCCAGCAGACACTGTAGTTTGTATTCCCGGTTCCAGACTCCGTAATGCTTTCATTCATCCCATGCCGATAGGACGATGGCTCCTTACAAAATTTTATCTTAATGCCATATGTCGGCATTAATGGACGAATGCTGGTTTTCCACATTAATTTTTACGTAAGTTTACGTTATGATTAATTATAGAGACGGATGCACAGCCTGCAACTTTGCCTCTTTGTGTTTCTATATTAAATCCCCATTTAATCTGCGCACGCCTCACTATTGTCATTTGTCACCCCCAGGTCAATCTGACGAGGTCCCAAAAGGGCGAAACACGTCTTTCCCGTAAATAAAAAAAGATTTTGCAACCGAGACTGTATTTATTTCAAGAAGCTCGTTCTAATTGCTTCATCAAAAATCTTTGAACACGCTGTTCACTTTCAACCAATTACTGCTTAATTTAATGCTACCCACAAACATGTGTTGCTCACCCTTAATTACTATAATTATCCCCAGCAGATGTTTCACTATCAACACCCAGCTGCTGAACACCTTCAACAAATAAATATGCTTGCACAATCTCTTCACTCGTGCGATTAGCAACACTATTTCACTTCATTAGCATTCACCATATCCCCAGCTTCCCTCGATCAACAGATCCCCATTATTTAAAAACACTGCCACAGGAACTGTTGCCTACTCATAATGACCTTAAACCACATTAAACCACAGAGTGTACTGTCTGCACACAAATATCCTAAATAACTATGGCATATACTTCCATGTACACCCTAACAAAATAAAAAAAGACACACCACGAAGGAGTTATCCTAATGAAACGGAAATTGGTAGATGTGACTTTCATGTAAAGGCCAACAAATGATTTTTTTTTTTGTCATCAGTCTACTGACTGGTTTGATGCGGCGTGCCACGAATTCCTTTCCTGTGCTAACCTCTCCATTTCAGAGTAGCACTTGCAGCCTACGTCCTCAATTATTTGCTTGACGTATTCCAATCTCTGTCTTCCTCTACAGTTTTTGCCCTCTACAGCTCCCTCTAGTACCATGGAAGTCATTCCCTCATGTCTTAGCAGATGTCCTATCATCCTGTCCCTTCTCCTTATCAGTGTTTTCCACATATTCCTTTCCTCTCCGATTCTGCGTAGAACCTCCTCATTCCTTACCTTATCAGTCCACCCAATTTTCAACATTCGTCTATAGCACCACATCTCAAATGCTTTGATTCTCTTCTGTTCCGGTTTTCCCACAGTCCATGTTTCACTACCATACAATGCTGTACTCCAGACGGACATCCTCAGAAATTTCTTCCTCAAATTAAGGCCGGTATTTGATATTAGTAGACTTCTCTTGGCCAGAAATGCCTTTTTTGCCATAGCGAGTCTGCTTTTGATGTCCTCCTTGCTCCGTCCGTCATTGGTTATTTTACTGCCTAGGTAGCAGAATTCCTTAACTTCATTGACTTCGTGACCATCAATCCTGATGTAAGGTTTCTCGCTGTTCTCATTTCTACTACTTCTCATTACCTTCGTCTTTCTCCGATTTACTCTCAAACCATACTGTGTAGTCATTAGACTGTTCATTCCGTTCAGCAGATCATTTAATTCTACTTCACTTTCACTCAGGATAGAAATGTCATCAGCGAATCGTATCATTGATATCCTTTCACCTTGTATTTTAATTCCACTCCTGAACCTTTCTTTTATTTCCATCATTGCTTCCTCGATGTACAGATTGAAGAGTAGGGGCGAAAGGCTACAGCCTTGTCTTACACCCTTCTTAAAACGAGCACTTCGTTCTTGATCGTCCACTCTTATTATTCCCTCTTGGTTGTTGTACATATTGTATATGACCCGTCTCTCCCTATGGTTTATCCCTACTTTTTTCAGAATCTCGAACAGCTTGCACCATTTTATATTGTCTAACGCTTTTTCCAGGTCGAAAAATCGTATGAAAGTGTCTTGATTTTTCTTTAGCCTTGTTTCCATTATTAGCCGTAACGTCAGAATTGCCTCTCTCGTCCCTTTACTTTTCCTAAAGCCAAACTGATCGTCACCTAGTGCATTCTCAATTTTCTTTTCCATTCTTCTGTATATTATTCTTGTAAGCAGCTTCGATGCACGAGCTGTTAAGCTGATTGTGCGATAATTTTCGCACTTGTCAGCTCTTGCCGTCTTCGGAATTGTGTGGATGATGTTTTTCCGAAAGTCAGATGGTATATCGCCAGACTCATATATTCTACACACCAACGTGAATAGTCGTTTTGTTGCCACTTCCCCCAATGATTTTAGAAATTCTGATGGAATGTTATCTATCCCTTCTGCCTTATTTGACCGTAAGTCCTCCAAAGCTCTTTTGAATTCCGATTCTAATACTGGATCCCCTATCTCTTCTAAATCGACTCCTGTTTCTTCTTCTATCACATCAGACAAATCTTCACCCTCATAGAGGCTTTCAATGTATTCTTTCCACCTATCTGCTCTCTCCTCTGCATTTAACAGTGGAATTCCCGTTGCACTCTTAATGTTACCACCGTTGCTTTTAATGTCACCAAAGGTTGATTTGACTTTCCTGTATGCTGAGTCTGTCCTTCCGACAATCATGTCTTTTTCGATGTCTTCACATTTTTCCTGCAGCCATTTCGTCTTATCTTCCCTGCACTTCCTATTTATTTCATTCCTCAGCAACTTGTATTTCTGTATTCCTGATTTTCCCGGAACATGTTTGTACTTCCTCCTTTCATCAATCAACTGAAGTATTTCTTCTGTTACCCATGGTTTCTTCGCAGCTACCTTCTTTGTACCTATGTTTTCCTTCCCAACTTCTGTGATGGCCCTTTTTAGAGATGTCAATTCCTCTTCAACTGTACTGCCTACTGCGCTATTCCTTATTGCTGTATCTATAGCGTTAGAGAACTTCAAACGTATCTCGTCATTCCTTAGTACTTCCGTATCCCACTTCTTTGCGTATTGATTCTTCTGACTAATGTCTTGAACTTCAGCCTACTCTTCATCACTACTATATTGTGATCTGAGTCTATATCTGCTCCTGGGTACGCCTTACAATCCAGTATCTGATTTTGGAATCTCTCTCTGACCATGATGTAATCTAATTGAAATCTTCCCGTATCTCCCGGCCTTTTCCAAGTATACCTCCTCTTGTGATTCTTGAACAGGGTATTCGCTATTACTGGCTGAAACTTGTTACAGAACTCAATTTGTCTTTCTCCTCTTTCATTCCTTGTCCCAAGCCCATATTCTCATGTAACCTTTTCTTCTACTCCTTCCCCTACAACTGCATTCCAGTCGCCCATGACTATTAGATTTTCGTCCCCCTTTACATATTGCATTACCCTTTCAATATCCTCATACACTTTCTCTATCTGTTCATCTTCAGCTTGCGACGTCGGCATGTACACCTGAACTATCGTTGTCGGTGTTGGTCTGCTGTCGATTCTGATTAGAACAATCCGGTCACTGAACTGTTCACAGTAACACACCCTCTGCCCTACCTTCCTATTCATATCGAATCCTACACCTGTTATACCATTTTCTGTTGCTGTTGATATTACCCGATACTCATCTGACCAGAAATCCTTGTCTTCCTTCCACTTCACTTCACTGACCCCCTACTATATCTAGATTGAGCCTTTGCATTTCCCTTTTTAGATTTTCTAGTTTCCCTACCACGTTCAAGCTTCTGACATTCCACGCCCCGACTCGCAGAACGTCATCCTTTCGTAGATTATTCAATCTTTTTCTCATGGTAACCTCCCCCTTGGCAGTCCCCTCCCGGAGATCCGAATGGGGGACTACTCCGGAATCTTTTGCCAATGGAGAGATCATCATGACACTTCTTCAATTACAGGCCACATGTCCTGTGGATACACGTTACGTGTCTTTAATGCAGTGGTTTCCATTGCCTTCTGCATCCTCATGTCGTTGATCATTGCTGATTCTTCCGCCTTTAGGGGCAATTTCCCACCCCTAGGACAAGAGAGTGCCCTGAACCTCTATCCGCTCCTCCGCCCTCTTTGACAAGGCCGTTGGCAGAATGAGGCTGACTTCTTATGCCGGAAGTCTTCGGCCGCCAATGCTGATTATTTATCAAAATTTAGGCAGTGGCGGGGATCGAACACGGGACCGAAGACGTTTTTGACTATGAATCAAAGACGCTACCCCTAGACCACGGGTACGGGGCTACGTTTTCAGAAAAAATTGGATGGTTTACTCTAGCGAAGGAGCTTCACAAGTCGAGCAAGTCAGTAACACGATAGTTCACCGCTGGCCTTTATGCAAGCAGTTATTAGGTTTGGCATCGACTGACTGAGTTGTTGGATGGCTTCCTGAGGGATACTGTGCCGAATTATGTCCAATGAGTAAGTCAGATCGATAAAATTCTCAGTTGGTTGGGGGAATCCACCCATAATGCTCCAAACGTTCTAAACTGGGGAGATATCTGGCGATCTTCCTGGCCAAGGTAGGATTTGGCGAGTATGAAGACACGTAGTAGACTCTCTTACTCTGTGCTGAAGAGTATTATCTTGCTGAAATGTAAGCCCAGGACAGCTTGCCTTGAAGGATAATGAAAAGGGGCGTAGAACATCGTCGACATACCGCTGTGCGGTAAGGGTGCCCACTGTGAAATGAAATGGCACACCAGACCATCACTCCAGCTGTTGCGCAGTACAGCGGCTGACAGTCAGTTTGGTATCCCACCGCTGTCTGAAGCGTCCGCAGACACGACGTCACTTGTCGTCGGGGCTCCGTTCAAAGCAGGACTCGCCACTGAAGGCAGTGCTACTCAAATCATTGAGATTCCAGGCTCGTAAGCATGAATTCCAAAAGTTTCATTAGTGGTGGCCTGGTCTTCTCTACTACGAGGTTTAAGGTGTCTACTAGAAGAACCCTTGTAAAGAGCGTCACCATCAGGTATTCTTGACCCAGTCGGAAATTCTGGAGCAGCTGGACGAAAACAGATGGAATGGTGATGGGCTGCCCACTATCACCAGTGGTGTTATGCTCGAGCCAAGGTTGCCCATTAGGGCCGGCAACCCATATTACAACACAGAGGACGGGGTAGCCTACGTCCAAGGCGTACCAAAAGCACCATGGTAAACACCGGCTACTTACATACAAGATAATGGAAACAGATATTCCGAGCACTACTTCCTGCAGAGGGAGCTCGACCTATGGCCTGCAGGAAGTATCACTACGCTAAAACCTGATTGGCTGGAGACAGCTATTTAGGGGCTAGGACCAGCCCCAAATTTCAGTTCACTCCAGATGCCGACCTTGTAGACTTTGACCGCTGAAGATTACGTCTCCGCCTCTGGACTTTTACTAGTGTGTGTGTGTTACCACGAACCTTTGTGGAAAATTAGAAGTGAAATTTTGTTTGCCTCAATTAGGAGACTTTTACTGGCATCGTTATTGTTACATTTCTTTTGTTGTTCAGTCATCAACCTTGTAAACTTACACAATTAAAAGTTGTGTTTGTGAAAAATTGCGAATTGTCAGTCATAACAAGTGGTGGCCAGTGTATTTATGGAAGCAGCTGAAGAAGAAGCTCTGGAGTCAGCAATCTACAAGCCCTCATGCTTTTTTTTTTTAAGATCAAGATGATACATTCATAATCTGGTTGCACCGATGACATGACCTAAAGACGTCCCACAACACCTGAATTCACTGCACGAAAACATAAAATCACAATGAAAACAGAAGAAAATAATCAATATCCATTTCTGGACGTGTTAATTAAGTGAAGACGAGATTTTAACACTGGGATACAGCATATGCTGCAAACCGACACATTTAGATTTGTACTTACGTAACTCCAGTTATCGCTCTACTTCAAAAAGAGAAGGTGTACTAAGCATACAAGTGCATCGAGCACGCGAAATATCGTAGGGTCTAGCAGTCACATCGCAGCATCTACAGACAGTGTTTCATACGAACAGTTACAGCGACCGTCAGATACAGTGTGCTTTAATACCGAAGAAGCCGAAACCACAGCCTGCTGAGCGTGAAGATAAACGTGTCACGACGACAATTTTCCCATAAATCTGTAAC
This sequence comes from Schistocerca serialis cubense, assembly GCF_023864345.2. Lineage (NCBI taxonomy): Eukaryota > Metazoa > Arthropoda > Insecta > Orthoptera > Acrididae > Schistocerca > Schistocerca serialis. The sequence goes on from NC_064639.1 coordinate 918,111,595, forward strand.
ACATCAACAAAAATCAGAGAAACGCTCTGGAAACATAACGTCAAGTGCGTGTTCTACCTACCAGCCATGACGAAAGCCTTGTTGGGATCAGTCAAGGATGACCTACGGCTCCGGAAACCGGGAGTCTACCGCAGCAAGACAGCAGATATTGTTTCAGCAGCACGACAGGAGAGTATAGCCTTCGTTTGTGAGACGAGATTCAGACAGAAGCAGCTTATTTTTATTTATGTGCCTGGTTAGTAACTTAATTCGTAAATGTCATACGCGTTTGTGTGCTTACTAGTCACAGTCTTGCGTTTTAATAACTATCTAGAGTACAGTTCCGCCGTCTCTAGTCCGAGTAGGGACTGTGATTGCTGTGTTAGGATGCAGGCTGAGTTTATGACCACTCGCTCACAGCTCCAGGGGTGCTGGCTTCGGTCATAATGCAGCTTGAAGCTGCTGCCAGTAGTCATCACGTTGGTAGGGGGTGGGGGGGGGGAAGGGGGGAGGGAAGGGGACAGACTGTGACGTGTGTGGACGTACATCCCTCATATCCCCTAATCGGTGCACTACCGTGACTGGCGCGTATATTGCCCTTTCTGATGTTGACACGTCTCCAATGGTCGAGTGGGAAACCATACTAAGGTGTGCCAGGTAGCGAAAGACTTTACAGGAAGCCTATCTACAGACCTATCTGTTTCATCTGACAAATTAATTTAGGCACTACCCATGCCTGATAAACATCCTGAGCCGATACTTTGCTTGTCCTGTTCCCGACGGAGCCTCTTAGCCCTCAAGACCTGGGCATTCGAAGAGAGAAGGATTATTGATAGATAGGACCTCCAGTGCTGGGCTCATAATGAGTCCCCTGAGATAGGGCTGTTAAGGAGGGGAAGAAATTCAGTGAGCACTCTGTGTGCATACCGGGGGAGGGGGGAGGTAAAAGTCATCTCACACGTGGAACAGGTCCTAATGAGTGTAATGAAGAGTGCAGGGTACTGCCAACTGCAGGTGGCAGCTCACATAGGTACATACAGTGTTCTTCTGTTGGACCGGACGAGATGCTCTCTGGTTTCAGGCAAATACCTGAAGTGGTAAAGAGTGCCAATCTTGCTTCCAAGATTAAAGCAGAGCTCACTATCTGTAGCATAATCGACAGGACCGACTGCGGACATTTCGTACACAACGAGTGGAGGGACTACGACCATGTAGGCTGCAGATCCGTTGACTTGCGCCATGGAGTGGTGGAGTATTGAGTTCCACTTGACAGCTCAAGGGTCAATTATACTGTATCTGCGTGTAGCTAGATATCACGACATGCGTCAGAAGCCAGATGAAATACGTGTGAAGCCACAAGGGAGGAGGACCGCCTGCGGGAGAGAACACGACACCTTGCGGTAGTCAAGCTAGAGACGCGTGACTGACAGCGAACGAGAGACAGACTAGGACAAGCCAAAGTAAGCTATGTAACAACGAGGTACAAAGCGGAAATCTTAGCCGCAGCGATGTCAACGGGCCAATAGGAAAGAGAGAGAGAGAGAGACAATGCAGCCCATGATAAGAGCGAAATGCCAAGCGAAGTTGTCATCGAATAGTCTGTAGTACATCGATGATAGGAACCGATAATATCAAACACGAGTGCAAAATTGACTGGCCGATAGCTAGACGCTCCTGTTTATACCGGCGGCAAGGAACACTGTTGGCCAGCGTATTCACGTGGCGAGACGGGTGGCACTCTCCCTATGCGAGTGTAGCTCTGGGGCAACACCGTGCCCTCTAATGGCCATCAAGGTCCATTTCCTCTGGTGGGCATTCAACTTTGGGGAGCCCGACACCAGGCATTACATACAGGAGGCGGCTGCGTGGGTACCGGGTGCTCTGTGGAGTTAACTGGGCAGTTTTGGGTTACAGGGTTTCGGGAGCAATAAAAGGGGCTTCAGTCTCAAAGCGTGAAAGGCAAACACAAGAAACCATAGGTATTGTAGCAGGAAACTGTCGTAGCTCTGCTGGGAAAGACCCGGAGGTCCAAGCGCTAATAAAAGCGCTGGAGCTCAAATCGTCATAGGTACTAAAGCCGGAGATAAGTTCAACGGAAATTTTTGTAAAGGACCTAAAGTTGTTTTGAAAGGATAGATTGAACACACTTAGTGGCAGCGTGTTTGTTGCTGGTAGTAGCAGCTTATCTTGTAGCGAAACTGAATCGATGGATCCTTTGAGTTAGTAGAGGAAGGTACCTAATACGAGATGCACTTTTTTAAAAGCATGTTAAGGACCAAAAAGTAAATGCAATTACATTTTTATAGTGTTAATAATATCTCCCGCTATTTAACTCTACCATACATTTTTCTGTATTTGCAGTAATAAACAAACTTTCAATGAGTTATTAAATTTTCATAAACAAGGCATTACATAGAAGTGAGGTAAGGGTTTCCTAACATGAGACGGTAAACATATTTTTTTATTACTAGTAATATGAAATATGAACTTACACTTTTTATATCTTCATTGATCTCTGTTATCCTTCACTCATTTCACACTTTCAGGGCATTGCGCACGTACAAAATTGTCTTCCTAGACACCGCAATCCTCATGGGCCCAGCGATGACATTTCGCGCACTGCCTCCACTTTTTCCTATTTTGTAATCAGAAAGAGCGCCGTGTACAAAGCAGGCATCACTGCAGTCTAAATCACCACTCTCATCAAGATAGGCATCGGATGCAAACTTACTACACCGCTCTTCCGCTTTGCAGATTTTCCACTCATCTTCCCGATCACATTTTTGGCTGTTTTATTCTTATCTTCGGCTGGTAATTTTTTCTGTTTAAATTCTTGCAACCGCTTCACTTATATATGGCGTTATTAACTCAGGACAGAGCGAAGACAATGTTACTTGAACGGCCGGATCTCCAGATGTCTTTGCGATATGTGGAAGAGGTCTGATGTCTGTATTGTTGACAGCTTGACCAACATCACTATGACTAGTTTAATTTCCGGTATCACTTTCTTGTGGAGGGTCAGCAAGGCGGTGAATTGAAAAATCATGCTCCCTAAGGACGTTTCCTTTGCGCAGGATGAGACCTGTTCTTCCGAAGAGACTCAAAGACGCTTCCATTGTTGCTGCTCGGTTGAAAGCTGCCCCAGTTACCTTGGTTATTAATAAGTGCGCGACAATACGGCCTGGGTTACTTGCCAGCCGTGTTTCTATCTCCCGAGCATCGTAGGTTTTCAAGGGCTCTATAAATCCTATAAATTTCGTCAGAAATAGCTATCAAAACGCTTTCGCTTTTCTGATTATATTTGTTACATTATGTTTTATAAATGCTGTGAGCAAGTGAGGAATATCAATTATCTCATGAATAAAATGCTGCCCTAATAGAAAGGTCCGGAAAATAGGCCAAGTATCCACTAGGACTATTCAAAGTAATCCCTGTTCATGGTAATTTAATAAAATAAAAATGAACACATATGTCATTACTTTTCTATAATAAGTGATAAAATATTATCGTCATATGATATTATTGTATAAATTATGTGTCACAAATTGTGAGGCAAAGAGAGCCCCTCATATGTGATACATATCTTAATATGCGACACTATCGTTGTTTGGATCCCTGTGTTATTGCTAATTAGGACTCTCGCCATCTTGCACAAACAACCACGTTCATGCTAACTCTACTCGTTGGAAAATGAACCTAACTGTCAATAATTATAGGTGATTTCATCACAAATACGAACAATAAAACAGTACAACAATATCCATTCAGCCTTAAACACAAATATTAACTTAGGGCCTATGTAACAAATACTATACATTTTATAACAGCGTCTATGCACTCTGACCAGCTCAGCGACGCCGTCCTCGTCGATGTCTCGTCCTCCCTCTGACTCGCTAAAGTCCTGTTTAAGAAAATCTCCAACAGAGTTCAGCACCTAATATGAGCAAAGTTAAAGTGTAACATATTGGGCAATTATTGCATAATAGACGCCTTTCCTCTACGGGTAGAAATAAATTAAGAATTGGCTCATGTTACCAATCCCCTTTCTCAGATGATCCACTTGCTGAAAGGTTAAAAAAACCTTATTCGTACAGTTGTAGGTAGTGGTGACTTCAATGTACCTTCTATATGTTGGCGAAAATACATGTTCGAAATTGGCAGTAGGTGTAAAACATCGTCCGAAATTGTAATAAATGCTTTCTCCGAAATTTATTTTGGGCAATTAATTCATGAGCTCTGTTAAAGTGTAAATGGTAGCGGAAACATGCTCGACCTCTGGAATGTATCTTGCTTCCCCTGTAAGGGTTTTGTTATTTTAAACAGGTTCATGATGATGTAAGTAAAATGTTATCGAAAGGAGCATCCATTACATTGTCAGTAATAAAAGAAAATATGTAATCACAAAATTTGCAAGAAGGTATTAAAAATTGTTAGTCTTTTCTTAGAGCATAAAATAATTTTTACTCGTATGGCTTTACTTTCATTCTCTTGCAAGAATAAACATCAGACCAAGCAGTGGTCATGCTAAAGCAGCGAGCTTGGTGACGAGAAACTGTGTTATGGTTCACACTTAATGCAAAGAGTTAGTTTTCCATAATAATAACAACCGGACTTCGTTTAAAACGCAGGCTGCAGGTTCGACTTGCACATGTTGAAGTGGGCAAACGATAGCGCGCCTATAGCACTCGATCGTCGCGCTACAGAACTGACTGCTTCCAACTAATTAACAGGCCAAAAATTATATAAAAAAACTTCATTACTGCGGGAACGCGGGGGTTTCTACTTTCCTACCAAAATAGAGGAAATAATTTAAACGCCATTATTATATAACACAGATTGAAATCAGAAACACACGGGGTTTTGAGCAAGAAGAGAGAAAAACTAATCGACATACGTGGTCTACGCAACGAAAGCTAGCCCATTCGTTGTTATGAAGGAATACTGAGTGAAAAGGAAGGCCAACAAATGTTGATTACGCGTGGTCCTAAGTGATCCATCCGCGAAGAAGAAGAAGAAGATAACACAGATTCCAAGTTACAGATACCTCATATCATCAATGCTCGAAGAAGAAGAGAATATCAATTCTACTAGTGTAACAAAATAGGATCGAAAATCTCTTTTACAGATAATTCAAATACAAAGATGATCCTGATTTTCTTATTTCTGTCTTTAATATCAAAATGTCAAGTTCAGTTAGGGTGGATGCTTGAAATGAAAGCTGTTGTTATACCCTATAGCAACAAATAATCCTGAGCAAATAGGGAGCCTAATGATGGCTACAAGGATTAGTGACGACAAGGTCATTGTAGCAAGGCTGAATACCGTAACATTCAAACCCACCAAAAATAAGCACAATATATCTACTTAAACAAGCATATAAAATCGCTTGAAGCCTTCCTAAGGGTTACTCTCCATTGCTATATAATAATTATTCTGAACCAGAAGAAACTTCAGAAAATATTGAAAACAGTCAAATTAGTGAGAGAGATTGCAGATCCGTACAGTGGAGGTATGGTGGAATGTATACAACACGATACAATACGGAAATACACGAGCGGTACAAAACGAGAAAAGCGTGTATGCAGGTCTGCTCTTCTTGGAACCACAGAGCGCACTGTCACTACGTAGTTCACACCATACATCATCCGTTATGAAGTGGGATCGATTGTTAGCGGGACTACACAACATGGTGTCCGCACAGAACCCCCCCACCCCCACCACCCTCACCCTCGTAGTGCAGAGCGTGTGAGGAAGACGATGTGATTCTCGTTGCACAGAATTAAGATGGTTAACTTGCATGTATGCAGGAGGGTGCCGAGTGCCACCGTAGTGAGACTGTTGTGGGGTTTCAGTTAGCGGGGGCCTTGCGATGGCGGCCATCTTGCGGTGTGTAGTCTTCGTTGTCTTTCGGTGATAAGGCAGAAAGGTTGACGTTCTGGGAACGGTGATTGAGAGAGAAGTGGATGGAGACAGCCGCGATATGATGACTGCCTTGCCGACGTCATTGGGCAGTTAGTAAGAATGCGTTAAGTGCCGACTACCAGAATCATTCCCCAGTGTCGCTTTCAGGATGTTGACCTTTAACGACCAGAAACCTGTCAAACAGTCTGACACTCAGGTCGTGGGAGGGAAGTCCCTGATGTCAAGCTTCACAACGAAATCGGTGATGGCTACAATGTGAGTTGTCGCAGAGTATATATCAACACGTGTTTCAGACGGTTTGCTGATACTGTGTTGGGTCTTGCATTCAGTTGTATGTGTACCACGTTTTAGAATATTGTGCGTGTCTGTTTAAGCATGTTGTAAGGCGGGCCGAATTGTATCGTCTCGAAGCGTGACGTGGTTAGCACACTAGACTCGCATTCGGGAAGAAGATGGTTCAAAACAGCGTCATCCAGATTTACATTTTCCGTCCGAGCTTGTGCTCCTTCTCTAATGACCTCGATGTCTACGGGATGTTAAACCCAATCTTCCTTCCTTCCGTCGAAGCATGACGTGAGTGGAACCCGCCAGTGCTTTTCGGCTGAAAATTTATAAGTGCCGCGAGGTTGTGGAGGCGTGGGGGCAGTATTTTAAGCCATTTTACCATGGTAACAAGGGGAATTTCGGTGGTTCCTGCCGGTGGCACCTGTTCCATGAAGTCAGCGAGGAGGACAAGCGGTTCGCCATACATGAGTTCAGCCAGGGAGGCACAAGAGTTCATTTTTGTGGGTTGCGCATATGCCTGAAAGCACCCACAACAAAGCTTCTACCCAGTGTCTGCCATGCCACATAAGAATGGCTTTTAATGTGTGATGCCCAGTGCTGTTTTTCTGGGGGAACGCTGGGGGGATGCGTACCCCTAAACTTTTTCGTCGACAAAGTAATTTTTTTTTACGATGTTGAGAACTTGGAAAAGTGCCAAAGATTCATTTCAGGGTGTAAATTTTTTATTTAACTTTTTCCTGTTGGTAATCGCAATGAAAAGCGATGTCATTTATTGTTTCAAGCATTTCGAAGTTGCGGCAACCGTTCTCCACAACTGAATCGCTGGCAGCCAGTTCGACAAGCACGTTGTGCCCTCGCCCGCTAATAGTGGGCGATGGTAGTGCTAAACGGATATGCGTACGCTCAAACGCCGAGCTACCGATAGATGTCTCTACGGTCCCGCTACCATGATGATGATGATGACGTCATGGCTAAAGCAGACGGGTGGTATCCCATGCCTCAGTTATAAGTAATTTTGGCTGCTTTACATCCAATGTCGGAGTACCCTCAAACTTTTTTTTTTAGAAAAAAAGCACTGGTGATGCCATTGCTTTGCTAGTGGTAAGGTGTAGTTAGATAACGCTGGGTACCACGGAGATTACATAATTCACTGAACAGAGCAGATCAGAACTGTCGGCCTTGTTTTGTGATTAGAACACTGGGCACCCGTATTGGGAAATCCAGGTGTCGATGAAGGGTCTCGCTGTTGATTCTGCTGACATGTCTTACAGACGGATTGTTTCTACCCACCGTGTTACGCGATCGATGACTGAGAGTATATATCAATAACTCTCAGATTCAGGAAGGGATCCCACCAGATCAAGGTGGACACATTGGAACCATCCTTTTGGTATTGTGGTTGAACAAGGCATCCTGCTTTGTTTATCTGACACAGTATGCATGCAAGACTCTTGGGAGTCTTTCTTGATGTTCGGACACACAAGGTGATCAGTAACAAGTTGTGTCGTTGATCGACTGCCAGGATGCAGCAAATTGTGCAGCTGCTCGGAAATCATCTGCCGAAACAGATGAGGTACTAAGGGACGAGTTCCAATACGTGAGATGTCACACAATATCCGTCTTGTTGTGTTCAACATGGTTCAAATGGCTCTGAGCACTTCTTAACATCTGAGGTCATCAGTCTCCTAGAACTTACAACTACTTAAACCTAACTAACCTAAGGACATCACACACATCCATGCCCGAGGCAGGATTCGAACATGCGACGGTAGCAGACGCGCGGTTCCAGACTGAAGCGCCTAGAGCCGCTTGGCCACCGTGGCTGGCTGTTGTGTTCAGTATCAGGTGATGTTAATAGTTGTATCATTGAGGAGATCTTTGAACTGTTAATCCTGCTGCTTTACTTCCGCAAATTTATCGTAATCAATTTTCAGATAACATTGATCCATGAAAGATTATCAGCAACGGCGCTATGTGCGCCCTTGAAGTGGCGTGCGCCGGTTGTAAATTTTGCGATGCAATCCAGATGGCTGAAGCGTCTGGTCAGTGACCTGTGTAAATGACTAGTGGTCTACTTTCCATGTCGTCTTTAAAGTGACGGATTGTCTCGTAGACAGTGAGGAGTCCGCAGTCACAGACAGACCATTACCTTTGGGAAGGAGTCAGTATTATCGATAAAGATATGATTGGGTTTTGTGCATCTGCCACTTCCTATTGGAAGACCATGGCAATCGCGAAATTTCTCGCGTCCGCCGTTATGGATAACTGAGGAGTGGGGAAGTGGGTATGCCAGGGTCGTCGCCTGCGTGAGAGTCTTTGAGCTGGTCGAAGGCCTCCTGCATGTCGGCGGTCCTGTTCAGCTTCCATTTACAGTTAGCGTTTTTCCCTTTGAGGGACAACGAGAGTGGGGTCTGAATGATGGGTGCTTGTGGGACATGGCATCGGTAGATGTTGATTATCACTGGAGACTGACGTAATTCCTGGTACTCTTGTAGTAGTGGTAGTCGGTGAATGAGTTCCGCTCATTGTGGAGTAGGGTGGCGTTGATAAGATGACTGAGAAAAGTAACATCAGGTTAACAGAGTTGGCTTTTTTCATAATTAATTGTGGTACCATTTGCAGTAAGTATATCGAAAACTTGAATGAGTTGAGAGTCGTGCATGTCATTATCCTGGGAAAAAATATCAGGATGTCATCAACAAAGCGTGGTAGAAAGGGAGCTTAAATAGGCCATCATCCAAAAACCGTTGCCAAGTGGCTGCGTTTTTGAAGCCATGTGTCATAAAACGATACTTGCATAAGCCGAAAGGTGTCATGATTGCTGTCTTTTGCACAGCTGTGTTCAATGGCATCTGGTGATAAATTTGTTTTTGCAATTCAGGGCGCTGGAGACAGAAGCACCTGCAAGGTAGCAAATAAAGTCCTGTATATTCAGTATAAGGTAGCTGTCAGTGATGGTTTGTGCATTAGGATTCTGTAGCCACCAAATACATGAGCAAAGTACTGTCTATCTTTGGAGCTAGTTTAATGGGTGAACTCACGAACTGTTCAAATGTCTCGCTATTCCGGTTTTTAGAAGTTCACCAGCTGCCGCCTCGGTCACGCGAAGTTCCATTTGTGATGGTGCACTGGCTGAATAACACTCGACGAGAGGTCATGGGTGGTTCGAAGTGTGGTAAGATTCGGGAGCACTTGAGCAGGAGGCGCATTACTAACATTGTTAATTCCTGGAAGTTGCGTAGGCGGTGGCGCTTCAAATGGTTCAAATGGCTCTGAGCACCATGGGACTTCACATCTGAGGTCATCAGTCCCCTAGAACCTATAACTACTTAAACCTAACTAACCTAAGGACATCACACACATCCATGCCCGAGGCAGGATTCGAACCTGCGACTGTAGCGGTCGCGCGGTTCCAGACTGAAGCGCCTAGAACAGCTCGGTCACAACGGCCGGCGGTGGCGCTTCCCCTGAGGCTGTTGTAGACATACTGGAAGCGTGTTGTGCCTGCATGACGGGATCGCCATTAATGGTTGAGGAACTTTTGAGAGCATGTCTCTCTGGGGAACAGCGGTTTATTTATTATTTAAAAATGATAATGAACAGTCACAACCGCAATGAACGTATTTTTTTATAAAAGGTTACCGGTTTCGGTCTGTTTTAGACGATCTTCAGACCCACACCATGATGGTAGACGGTGGCTGGGAATGGAGAAGGCGCTACACCTCCACGAACGCTAATCTTATATATATAAAAGAAAGAAGTTTACAGTTTTTACTGTTCACATTAATTTTTAATTAATAGTTGGGGTTGGTTGAATGTTTTGTAGGTGACGTTCTGCTGCATTGAGCTCTTCATACATTTTTTGATTACCGGTCGTATTGTTTCTTTCTCCTATTGGAGGAGTAGGGATTTAAGGCATGAGTCGAAGTAAAGAAACTAGTTTTGTTTTATTGAGTGAGTTGATGTAGTGGAACATGTGACAATAATGGTCATCCGTTAAGGTGCTCTACTGCTTGTCGGCTGGAGAAGATGTAGCAAGGATGTGTTGCGTTTCACGGATGACATGGCCATTGAGGCCAATGACTTCGCAGTGTGGTACGTCTATTGCAGACGGCACGGCTCTTTTGATTGGTCGCAGGGCAGATGGCAATTCCACGCGGCGTTGCCGAAATGAGTGTGGTACCAGCATCGTCACTGGGTAGCCTGGGGAACGCGATTTGCAGTCATTTGTTGATTCAGCCGTGTGAAGGTCATTCTTCCGGGCAGAGACCGTGACGTCTCAGTTGGCGGTGGTTGGGTGTGGTCGGGCTGGTTCGGTTGTCACCAGAAACAGGCCACGTTGGGACTGGTGATGCTGCCCGTCTTGGTGGCACTGACATCATCTACATTGATTCACTGTCGGTGTTGAACAGTGGTGAGTCTTCTATCCTCTAATTTGTGTCTGTAGTCCAACGGTTCCCACTTGATGATGATCATGGCGAGCTGCACTTGGAAGGTAGTTTAGCTACGCACAGTGTCTATAGCGTATGCTCTGGCATCAGTATTGAGAATCTATTAATGTTTGTTAGCTTTGCCATAGTTGTGATGGAGTTTCATTTGTTAACTGTTCATTGTAGATCACTTGTTGCAGTTGCTGTTCTGGTGTCCTCGAAAGGCGTTGGAGAGATGCTGGTTTCGTTGTAGAGTATTTGTTGTCCTCCAGTGCTGAAAGGACAGTGTCACTTATGACGTCTGCAAGTTCCTCAAGTGGCTGAATACCGTGGTGAATTTTGCAACATCACTGGTAGCGCATGTGTGACAAGGATGCTGTCCACTGTGGTGAACCAAATGGAAGGCTGATCGGAGTGGAACGGTGGTAGATCGGAGTGAACACTAAATCGGTTGGAGGTGGCACCAGCAGGTGGTCATGCAGATTGCCACGGAAGAACTGGCAGTGATAACGCAGGCGAATGTCCCGTATGTGTAGGCGGCGTAGTGGACAGCGTGGGCAAACAGTCCTTCAGTGTGGGCGGCTGTGTCGACATTATGTCGAAAATTAGTTCGTGCGAAACAGAATACATCGTTCAACGCGGGCGATCGCGTGTGCGATCGGACAGAGACTATAGATGGAGTCAAGAACGATGGCGGTCGAATTTAGGATGGTTCTGGTAACCTACGTCGCGCATTTTCGCACGCTCAATGAGAGTTCAGTAGCATTCTAGAGCTATGTTGTGAATGTTGTAGCCAATGAGCCAACGCGAGCATAACACGTGATCGTAGCGGGTTATTACGTAAATTTTTATTCCATTTGTTGTGAGTTGTCATGGCTGATGGTGGTGGTAAGCGGAAAATACTACACAAGCAAGTGAGAGGCATAATATGCCGAATACAAGAGGAAACGCGCATATGCAAGCGCCGCAACTATAGCTTGGAACCGCCAACAATGCAACCTTCCTCTGAGTCTCTATCTGCGCGAACCGCCATTGTTCGTGAATCGGACTACAATGGGTCGGAAGTGACCACTTGTGAAAAAGGAGTGGCTGCGAGGTCCCACAGTAAGTCAGCTGTTGGACACCACTGTTTGACATTATTGGCACCATCTTCAGGCTTTTCATCGCTATTATGGCTGCTGGTGGTGGCAGACGGAGAGAGATTCGTAGAAGTAAGGAGTTCACTGCTCGTTCCGTCTGCCGCTACCAGCACCAATAATGGCGCTGAAAACCCTGAAGATGGTCTGAGGAAAGGGCCGCCGGCCGCTGTGGCCGAGCGGTTCTAAGCGCTTCACAGTCTGGAACCGCGCGACCGCTACGGTCGCAAGTTCGAATCCTGCCTAGGGCATGGATGTGTGTGATGTCCTTAGGTTAGTTAGGTTTAAGTAGTTCTACGTTCTAGGGGACTGATGACCTCGGATATTAAGTCCCATAGTGAACAGAGCTATTTGAACCATTTGAGGAAAGGGGCGGCACCAGTCCCTAACAAATAATAAAACATCTGAAGACGCGATCGAGACTGTTTTTATTTGATTTTTAGCATGTTATACCGACTGCTGTGGTGCTCCAACCACAGAAAGGTTTCTAAAATTTTGGAGAGGTACTTCAGTTTTGAAAAATACGGCTTGTCGAAGGGTCTGTTTTGGCGCACTGTGTACTTCGGCACTGCACTCGCGTACCCAATTTGCGAATTGCGACGCACAGTGGTTAGACAGGGGCTCCATTGTTATTGCGCAGTATCCGGTTCAGTGTGTATTTGTCGTAATTCGTGGTCATCGCGGTTCACAAATGTAGATCAGTACCGTGGAACTACTGTGTGGAATATATATAACGCAATACTGCATGGGAAAACGCTTTACTGTATACGAGCTGTACGCAACAAGAAAAGCACATCTGCTGTACTTGGAACCATTGCACAATTAACACCAGAGACAGTCGGTAATGAAACGGGCTCGATTTTCGTGCGATTTCACACATTCTGCCACACAGGATGACGCACATTTGATAACAGCAATGCCGGTATGTATCCGAAACTGCGCCTAAAGGTGTATTAGGAGGGACACAGGTCCAGGCATTTGTGAATTCTTTCAAAGGTTAAATAAAAAAAAAATCGACGCAGGAAATATCTCTCACGAAATGAAATGAGACATACAAAAAGTGAAATTCCTCATTCACTTTCACACAGTCATGAAGTGCTGAAAGCCAAATTTCAGGATAGATGCGAGAAGTTTGAGGGTGAAATCATCTCAGTAATAACACAGTTCAAAGAACAAAAGGTTCATTGTAAAAAGTCTGTACCTGAAACTTTTGAGTTGGTCAGACAGCAGAATCAAGAAATTACTTCTGCAAAACAAAAGTGCAATGCGAAATCTGTAACTAAGATGCGTTGTAGTTTACAAGCTCAGTGTGCTGAATTTTAAGCAAAATTAATGACGTTAACGAAAAAGTATGCAGACGTGTCGACAAGATAGAAATATTTTATACTGTGTTTTAGGGAATGCAAATAACTCAGTATTAAATGGAATTGAGTAGTGAACTTAGGGTGTTACCACACATGGACTTATCACAGTTAAAATTGGAGAAAAAGTCAGTATTCAAACCAGTTCATGGCAGACATCCAGTGATTTTCATCAAACAATTTCGAAATGCCCTAAAATAGATTCAGAGAGAGGAAAAGTGATAGATGAGCTAACTTTTAAAGATAAAGCTCATGTCTGGAGCATTAAAGCGTCGGAAAAATGTGAAACTTTGAAAGAATTTATTGAACAATTTTGGGTCACAAATCCGTCAGTGGGCCATCAAGAAATCATTGTGGGCACGACCAAACTACACGCGGGATGGGGAACCATCAGAGAATATTTACAAAAACATTGAGACAAAAATGCTTATTTAGATCATCCAGTAACAGATCAGAGATAACAGAAATTTTAATTCAAAGGTTATATTTTGCTGTGTGAGAAGTTTGGAATTGTCCCTGCAGCAAGAAACTGAAGAAATGTGTGTCATATTAGGTCGCATGGAGATATTGATCAGAAAATGAGGCAACGCAACGTATAGAATAGGTTCTGAGCCACATTTGTCACCACGTGAAGTGAAGCTAGGTTCCACAGTACTTATGGGCCACCAAATCTGTTTGACAGAAGGGAAAATGGACCGCGCAGAAACATAGGTCATAGACAGCTAGGGGAGTTTTTAATCATTATGAAGAGGATTATCGGCCGTACAATTATAGACAAACTCATTACAGATCGTTGGATCGCGAAACGAATGTAAAACTCAGGAGAGGCCGACCTTCACGGTTAAACTAAATGATGTTTTGGATAGGACTCGGTTCTTAACCGTAATTGTAGTTATTGAGTCAGCACTTGCTGCTAATAATATTCAGTGTAATATGGATTATGACACAAGAGGTGACTTGATGCGAGTGTAGGAAGTGATTGCTATGATGCGTTTGAATCAATGCGTTTGGTTGAATCAATGTTTGCGATATTAACTGGGGTCCTGTACAGCGGTAGACAGCTCTGCACACTATCGAATGAATTATACCTACCGTTAACTGAGATTACACAGACCCCGATGCACTGTGCCGAAATTGCTACCTGTAAATGTCCACGTAATTTGCCCTGTTTAAGACGCTTAGGCACAATCTCGTCCCAGCACAAGAAGAACTCGAGAAAAAATTTAAAAAAAAACTAATATTGCTAAACATTAGTGGAGAAACTCAACAGAGACGTATTTGATTTATCAGAAGTAAACAGGTAAGGATGAATACTGAATTAATACAGACGTACTCAACAAATAGTAGATATGTTATCTGAAATGGCAAATATTTCTCCCAACATTATTGCAAACCTCCTGATTAAACTAGTATCCACTCTGTTATAATTAACTTTCTCCTAATCATGAACCTCGCTGCTACGAAGAAAATTTCCTCCAATTTTACTGGTAATGTAATTGACGTTGTTCTTGGTTGAAAAGCTTAGAAGGGAGAGGGGTAAAGTGTTGCTGTAACTTATTTTAGATACTACTGGCCGAATTATATTCCGAATTTAATTCAGAGTTGGGCTTCTCGTATTTTACTTATTGTGTGAGGGAAGGTCATATGACATGAGATTGTGTACGGACTTAGCAAGTGATTCCGGTACGCTGATTTTGGTGCCAGGTAGACATTTCAGTAAGTCCTGAGATACGATACTTTTGAGCATGAATTCGGTGTTTTTCGGAATGGATTCGTTTCTGATTACTGCGTTCGTAGTCTGTGCACACACCAGTAGACTGGATGTCGCAAATGGTCTATTGATGATTGAGGAAGGCACTCTCTAAGATAGTTAAGTGTTAACCGCTACTGTACTTTTATTTAGATATGTTCTTCGAGGGAGTAACGTTTGTTGTATGTAGAGTGGTGATTTATTGAGCTGCAGTCTCGAGTTCTAATTGATCAAGCACAGAAACACACGGACCAGATTTCACGCTTATAGTCAGAGTACTTCTCACGTAAGGAGTAATAATGACGTGACAATTGAGATAGTAGTACCCTAGTTGTACCACTCTGGCGCAGAAAAGTCCAGTCGATAAAATCCACACAGATGGTACAATGCACACAAATGATAAAAACTACACACCTGAAATTTTCGTATCGTCCGTGCAATCTGGTAGCGAGCATGATGCTCACAAGCTTGCCGCACAGTACCACGCTGCCAGAGGGGTGTAGTTACTATTTTTTTTTTTTTTTTTTGGACAGAGGGTTCTTTATTTATGATAATATACAGTCAAATTATCAACAAGTTTTACTTTTTCACATACACCAGATCCTGTACACCAAACATAAACACTTCATTTTAATCAACCTTACGACGTCCACGGGTCCTCACTACATAATACATCGTAGGATAATAATACAACGTACCAATGTCCTTACTAAAAACTTTGAAAGTACTACACAACGACGTCACGGCTGTTAAAACTTTCAAGGCCACCAACACTCTTAACATCTCCAAAGCGCAACAACCATGGTACACCATCTACTGCCATGACCAAATTTATCATTATTAAAAAGTGCAAAATTCAAAATAGCCCCCATAAAAACACAAGCACCATCAAGGACAGCATTCTTCTCCTTGGCTCCAGTAGTGATTTCATTGTTATCAATAGCCTTGTAAACAGCAAGGCGTGAGCGCCGGCTCCTCCTGTGCGGCATGGTGCTGTGCGGCAAGCTTGTGGGAATCATGTGTGAGAATCATGTTCACCATCAATTTGCATGGACGATACGACGATTTTAGCTGTGTGCTTTTTTATCATTTGTGTGCATTTTACCAACTGTGTGTACTTTACCGACTGGACTTGTATACGTGCAGAGCGCCTTTTATGCTTTGACTTCATGTAATGTAACATTGCAGTTTTATAGCACGTTACAGAAGATTGGATGATGGCAGCATAAGTTTGTCGAAAGCGTTCATCTAGGAGCAATAAAAGTGTCTACTCTGTGCTTGCGGCGTATGAAGTGTGTTCATTTCCTACCATGGTTTATTTTCCCTCTTTTCCAAGTACGGTTTTTTAAAGTAGACAAAATTCGGATATGAAAGAGTGACAACAAAACTGTGTTCCCCGCCTAACTGGGATAAACAATAAAAAGATTTAACAAAAAATCTACGCACGACCACCACTTTAGTTCTCAACTTAAAAACACATGTTCAAGAAATCTGCCTCCTCAAGTGTTGGCTTATCACGTTCCTACTTTCAAAATATTAATTTAATGCCACTCGTCACGCTGAACTACTAAAATAATGGTAGCAGGTTGGATTTCCGCGTCGGAATGGTTCAACTGGAGGACTACGATCTCAATTGTCACGTGCGAAGCGTATTGAGTATATGCATGAATTCTGGTCCGTGAGTTTCTGTGCTTGATCCACTGATCAACTAGAACTCGAGATTATAGCTCCATAAATTATCAATTTACATACAACAAACGTTGCTCCATCGCAGTTCGCATCTAAATAAAAATACGCTAACAGCTAACACTCAGCTACCTTCGAGTGTGCCTTCCTCAATCATCAATAACCATTTGCAACACCAAATTACTGACGTGTGCACAAACTAAGAACGCAGTAATCACAAACGGTCCCACTCATAAAAATACCGAATTCAGGATTCAAAACTGTCGTATCCCACGACTCACTAAAACTCCTTCCAGGGACCAAAATCAGTGTACCGGAATTATTTGACTAAGTCCGTACACAGTCTCACGCCATACTACCTTTCGTCATACAAAACATAAAATATGAGGAGTCCAACCCTGAATTCATTTCGGAGTGTAATTCGACTCATAGTGTCCAAAATGCGTTACTTCAACACTTCAACCCTTTCCTCTCTGAACTTTTCAACCAAGAACAACGTAAATTACATTCACAGTACAATTCACCGAAATTCTCAAACCCACGAAATAATCGATGCTCTTCCCACCATCTGTGTATAGATTCCGACACTTGCAAATGTGTCCCAACTATCATTCAGTAACGAACACATCGACTTTCCGACCTTAGCTCTCTCTCTCTCTCTCTTCGACTTTCAATAGTGACTGACTCTCCTCCCATTGAACACCATACGTGAACAATTCTTTTACACAGACGTACGACGCTACCACAATTTTTAACAAATGAACATTACGTAGCCGTCGACTGTTTTCTTCGCAACCAGCTCGCTCAGGATAATCTTTGGCGTGGCAAATCGCTGCTGCGGCCTACGACGAAAGACGATCTTTGCCGACTCTTCTTGAATGCTTCCGTGGCCCGTCATTGTGCTGGCTTTCTACAACATTGGTGTTAACCATGGACATTACTTACGAAAGTAAGACGTATCGTACATCAAGCTCTTCGACTTAACTTACTGTCTGCTCGGTCACAATAGTTTTAAACGACAAAATACACTACTGGCCATTAACATTGCTACACCAAGAAGAAAAGCAGATGATAAACGGGTATTCATTGGACACATATATTACATGGAACTGACATGTGATTACATTTTCACGCAATTTTGATGCATGGATCCTGAGAAATCAATACCCAGAACAACCGTCTCTGGCCGTAATAACGGCCTTGATACGCCTGGGCATTGAGTCAAACAGAGCTTGGATGGCGTGTACAGTTACAGCTGCCCATGTTCATCAAGAGTACTGGCGTATTGTGACGAGCCAGTTGCTCGGCCACCATTGACCAGACGTTTTCAATTGGTGAGAGATCTGGAGAATGTGCTGGTCAGGGCAGCAGTCGAACATTTTCTGTATCCAGAAAGGCCCATACAGGACCTGCAACATGCGGTCGTGCATTATCCTGCTGAAATGTAGGGTTTTGCAGGGATCGAATGAAGGGTAGAGCCACCGATCGTAACACATCTGAAATGTAATGTCCACTGTTCAAAGTGCCGTCAACGCGAACAAGAAGTGACCGAGACGTGTAACCAATGGCACCCCAAACCATCACGCCGGGTGATACGCCAGTATGGCGATGGCGAATACACGCTTGCAGTCTGCGTTCACCGCGATGTCACCAAACACGGATGCGACCATCATGACGCTGCAAACAGAACCTGGATTCATCCGAAAAAATGACGTTTTGCCATTCGTGCACACAGGTTCGTCGTTGAGTACACCATCGCAGGCGCTCCTGTATGTGATGCAGCGTCAAGGGTAACCGCAGCCATGGTCTCCGAGCTGGTAGTCCACGCTGCTGCAATCGTCGTCGAACTGTTCGTGCAGATAGTTGTTGTCTTGCGAACTTCCCCATCTGTTGACGCAGGGATCGAGACGTGGCTGCACGATCCGTTACAGCCATGCGGATAAGATGCCTGTCGTCTCGACTGCTAGTGATACGAGGCCGTTGGGATCCAGCACGGCGTTCCGTATTACCCTCCTGAACCCACCTATTCCATATTCTGCCAACAGTCATTGGATCTCGACCACCGCGAGCAGCAATGTCGCGATACGATAAACCGCAATCGCGATAGGCTACAATCCGACCTTTATCAAAGTCAGAAACGTGATGGTACGCATTTCTCCTCCTTACACGAGGCATCACAACAACGTTTCACCAGGCAACGCCGGTTAACTGCTGTTTGTGTATGAGAAATCGGTTGGGAACTTTCCTCATGTCAGCACGTTGTAGGTGTCGCCACCGGCGCCAACCTTGTGTGAATGCTCTCTAAAGCTAATCATTTGCATATCACAGCATCTTCTTCCCGTCCGTTAAATTTCGCGTCTGTAGCACGTCATCTTCGTGGTGTAGCAATTTTAATGGCTAGTAGTGTACATCGTGAGGGAACTAAAGGCAACCAAATTTATTTGCCACGTCATACCGTCTTTTGCTGCGAGTTATGTTCGCACTGCCAGTGCTGTTAGAAATAGAAGCAAGCTGATTAAGAATCAGACATTATTGGAGTTCTGCATCACTGACAAAGAACACGAGCAAATTTTTCTGATAGTTCCATCATTATCTGTTGTATGTACTTTAGAGACGGACTGGATGACGGTGAATAAATATGAAGTGGATTTAGCTGTGGGCGAAGGCTAATGAAGAAAGAGAAGTTGCAATTTAGGGAATGTGTTAATAAGGAAGAGATGAGCGCTGCGTGCATGAATTTAAAAATTTAGTGTTAATGTGAATAAGGAGGGAGCTACGGCATCTCAGATAAATGTTATGGTTTATGTTAGAAAAGAAGAATGCGCCCAGAAGAAATACAATGCAGATGCTGTCCTCTGTCAAATCATAAGCAAATTCGAGTGATATGTCTGAGTTGTCGGAAGACAAGAAAGAAAAATTAAATGAAGTACTTTGTAATTATCCTATGGTAATTTCTAAGCTGCCGGAATTACTTAAAGATTGGAAAGGTAAACTGAAAGTAAAAGAACATGAGCTGTTCCACAGAAAAAGTTATCCTGTACCATCTGCAAGGCGTGAAGTTGTAGACCATGAAATTAAACGAATACTGCGACACAAGATCAGATAGCCACCACTCAAATCCAATACATTACGTTAGTTAAAAAAATGGATCTGTCAGATTAGTTTCAGATTCAAGCGCAATTAACAGAATTATTTAACTTCAAAAGACCAAACGGAAAGCTGAGACGAATTATTGCAATGTTTCAAACGCTTGAAATAGCTTAACAGCTTTAAGCTAACGAATAGGTTTTGGTAAGTGGAGTTAGATGAAGAAAGCAGAAATTATACACTACAACACAGACTTCATATTTATCACATTTTTTATTTTCAAATTTCGATAGCATGGATAGTATTTTTCGGTTACTAATGCACATATTTTGACAGTTTATTATTAATAGTAATTATTTGGAATATCGTAATGCAAATTCACTACATACAATTTTAAAAACAATGTACCTTAATGAACATGTTGGAAAAGTCAGGGTTTCGGCTTTGTGTTATAACTAACTCTAACCAAAGATGATGTCGACATGACTCTAACATCGTTAGTACACATAAGCGAGCACACGGAGAGAGGATTGCAAGTTGACCGTGAGAGAGACTGAACATGAGTAACGGCAAAAGCGCTGTAAAAAAATAGTTTGTGAACTTTATGGTGATAAAATGCTGGGCAGGGCATTGGAAAGACAATGAGAAATAGTATGAGGCACAGTGTAGTAATTATTTGGGACGAGTTCAAGAGTATTAATGGAAGAAGAGTACAGTGTCGTCAAATTATTTAATTCTGCCTGTAAATGGAAAAAAGTCTGATTCCTACCAACTGTCATCATCAGATCGTCAATCTTTACCTACAACAACTCCGCATCAAACTAAGGCTGCGCCATTTCAGACATTTAGGAATGTAAAAGACTTCCCAACGTTCTAATGGAAAGCAACTTTCAAAGAGCATGAATCAGAAACCAAACATTGTACATATTTTGATAACTTCAAAATTATTCAGTGTTAATAATTACCCCAACAGTACGATCCTGTTCCCATCACTGTCATAACCGAGTCCCACATAAATCAAAAGATTTACATTTTAAATTGATGAAAGAGTCAGACAGTAAATCAAAACACTCTCACTTAGCTGTAACAACATTCACCAATTCGGTTTCTAGTGTTACAAAGGGCACGCACTCACGGCGTCTGTGGTTAAAGTTTTTCATGGCCCCTCCCGGGATGTACCGTCTGATAGTCGGCAGGTCTTAGGGAAAATTTTGAGTTATAATTGATGAACAGCGGGATCAGCGGTGGTGCAACGACTTCAACGATTATGTGATATGCTTCGGTGCTGCTCAACTCACCCTAGCACGAGGTGACATTCGGCGCATCCCTCACGACCTCTTCCGCAGTGCTTGGTAAATCTGGGGTGGATGCCACGACGCTGGTCCGAGGTTTGGCTATGTGGTATTCATGGTGGCATGGGTGGCGTGACTGCTGAGTACATGGGACGGAGTGCTCAGCTCACTTGCTTCGTTTCTGCAGTTCGTGTTGTATCTGGTGGGTTTAGTAACTATCAAGTGAGGAAGCTGTACTGCCTATCAACCCCTCGCGTTGCAGTCGGCGGTGGTGAGTGTTAGTGTCGCCTTCAACATTGCTTCTGCAGGCTGAACGACGAAAGGGCTGCGGCTGCAGCTTCATCGTCACTGGTCCTTGATCTACTCAACGGCGGTACTACATCTGGCAGACATATTTAAAATATTATATGTGATGTCTGTTCGTGCGGATATATCCGAAAGAACAGACTCACCTCATACGTAATTACGGCAATGATGACCAGTGATTTCCTCTGTACAGTTCGAACTCTCGTGGGAATCGCCCAGATGCTGCGAGTAATGAGGCTAACGAGGAGGGGCATTACTTCAGTAGTGTGAGGCATAAGTTGAGAACTTTGGTTGGATGGAAGGCGCACCAGGGTAGTCCGTATGATTGCGCTGACCACTGTGTCCGGATGGCGTAGAGGCCTAGCAAGCAGGAGACCCGGGTTCGAATCCCGACGTGGGGTAAATTTTCAACTTGCACCATTCATATAAATCAATGCCGACCGGCAGCCAATACCTTTAATTCCTTTGTGTAATGACATTTTAAAAAAGTTTATAAGGACATTACTTAATTAGTAATAGACTAAACCATGGAAGGTAAGGATGATCATAAGAAGAACTGGCTATCACATATGGCGAAAAAGACAAGTTTGCAACAGATTCAGAATATGTAGGTAGTGACGGTGATGAAGACATAAGTGATGTGATGTATGTGAAATCAAAAGAGGAATTAGCTCATGGAAGGGATAACGACTCTGGTGATGAGGACGCCTTGAGTTTTCTCAGTGCTTTCTAAAGTATCTGTAGAGAATTAAAATCTGATTTGGATGCCCTAAAAAATCATAGTAAATTAAAAATTAAATTAGACTTTAATACTGCTGAATTAGAAATTAAGCAAGACACTATTTGCGAAGATTGAAAAGATGAATTACGGTACGAAACTAGGGAGTTAAGAGAACAGGTGAGTCAGTAAGAGGGGCCCTTAAAGAGAATTTTACTCAAATTCAACAAAAGGTTGAAATGAATAGGCAGGAAGTAATAAAAAGATGTCAAGAGAATTTTTAACATATAAAGTTTAGGTTTTAGCAGAATTTGCGATGTTAAACAAAAATATAGATAATGTAAGTGTTAACAATGCTACTTCTATGGCGAACTTCAGAGAGGAACAAACTGAGGCTATCTGTTCTGTATGGAAGGACGTTTATGAAAAAAAAACAGTTATTGTGAATTAGCGTGTAAGAACCAATCTGAAGTAAGAGAAAACTTATCTAACAACGTAGGACAAGTGAAATCTGTAGTAACTGAGGATGTCGGCGAAATGGATGGGAAGTGTGGAACGATGGTTACTAAACTGAAGTCCTTTGTCGACACTTAGTGTGATAAAACTCAGGAATCGCAATCTGAACTCTGAGGAAGAGTGAGGCTGGCCGGATGTGGTAAAGCTTCTTTGGATAGGGTTATGTGCCTCACTAGACAAATGGTAAATAAGCAACTAGAGGAATTTAAACAACAAGGTTTGATTTGGAATAACGGTTGTTAATGAAGGGGTATCAGAAGTAGAAGAGCTGAACTACACAATTTTGCCCTTTACGATCCTGGGGATCTGCATCCTGTAATATCTTTAAAGACCATCCAGGATCCACAGAGGAGTATAAAAGCAGATTTGTTGTGGGTTATTTGAGAGACCAAGTGGCCCATTGGGATTCACATACCAAGACAATTATAAAACCTTTTATGAATTCCAGGCAGCCTTCAAAAATCGTTTTGGTCAGAAAGTACTCAAGTTAGATTGAGTTTAACGATTCTGTGCCCTGAAGAATACATTAGTAACTATGAGGGACACAGGACATATTTTGGAAGGTACATGAATTTACCTCAATACTTGGATGATCCTTTAAGTTCCAAGCGCCTTGTACACACGTTAGTAAGTAGGCTACCCTATTAAGTGAGAGAGGAAGTCGTTGGTATGAACGTCAGTGAAGTGCAAGGCTTCGTTGATTACTTAGAGCAACTAGATAGCTTAGAAAAAAGCAGATCTATGGTTGAGAATTATGGAGGTAAAATAGAAACGGATGCTCACTGGATTCGGGTGGTAAGAATCAGCGTAATAATACAGGGTGATTCAAAAAGAATACCACAACTTTAAAAATGTGTATTTAATGAAAGAAACATAATATAACCTTCTGTTATACATCATTACAAAGAGTATTTAAAGAGGTGTTTTTTCACTCAAAAACAAGTTCAGAGATGTTCAATATGACCCCCTCCAGACACTCGAGCAATATCAACCCGATACTTCAACTCGTTCCACACTCTCTGTAGCATATCAGGCATAACAGTTTGGATAGCTGCTGTTATTTCTCGTTTCAAATCATCAATGGTGGCTGGGAGAGGCGGTCGAAACACCATATCCCTAACATACCCCCATAAGAAAAAATCGCAGGGGGTAAGATCAGGGCTTCTTGGAGGCCAGTGATGAAGTGCTCTGTCACGGGCTGCCTGGCGGCCGAGCCATCGCCTCGGGTAGTTGACGTTCAGGTAGTTACGGACAGATAAGTGCCAATGTGGTGGCACTCCATCCTGCTGAAATATGAATTGTTGTGCTTCTTGTTCGAGCTGAGGGAACAGCCAATTCTCTAACATCTCCAGATACTGTAGTCCAGTTACAGTAGCAACTTCGAAGAAAAAGGGACCAAAAACCTTATTGGCTGAAATGGCACAGAAAACGTTCACTTTAGGCGAGTCACGTTCATACTGAGTTGTTTCCCGCGGATTCTCAGTGCCCCATATACAGACACTGTGACGGTTGACTTTCCCGTTAGTGTGGAAAGTTGCTTCATAACTAAACACAATCTTTGAAACGAAAGATTCATCTGTTTCCATTTGAGCAAGGATAAAAACACATAAATCGATTCTTTTAATGTTATCAGCTGCAGACAGTGCTTGAACCAATTTCAGACGATAAGGTTTCATAACTAACCGTTTTCGTAGGACTCTCCATACAGTTGATTGTGGAATTTGCAGCTCTCTGCTAGCTCTGCGAGTCGATTTTCCTGGGCTGCGAACAAATGCTTGCTGGATGCGTGCTACATTTTCATCACTCGTTCTCGGCCATCCAGAACTTTTCCCTTTGCACAAACACCCACTCTCTGTAAACTGTTTATACCAACGTTTAATACACCACCTATGAGGAGGTTTAACACCATACTTCGTTCGAAATGCACGCTGAACAACTGTCGTCGATTCACTTCTGCCGAACTCAATAACACAAAAAGCTTTCTGTTGAGCGGTCGCCATCTTAGCATCAACTGACGCTGACGCCTAGTCAACAGCGCCTCAAGCGAACAAATGTACAACTAAATGAAACTTTATAGCTCCCTTAATTCGCCGACAGATAGTGCTTAGCTCTGCCTTTTGTCGTTGCAGAGTTTTAAATTCCTAAAGTTGTGGTATTCATTTTGAATCAGCCTGTATAGACGGAAGTGGGTTTTTCAACCACCAGGGAGGTGCTCATAGTAATAGTGGTGGCAAACCAACGCTAAAAATCTGTATGTACACTGAGTGACAAAAGTTGTGGGATACCTCCTGACGTCGTGTTACACATCCTTTTGCCCCGCTTAGTGCACCAGCTCGACGTGGCATCGACTCAACAAATAGCTGGAAGGCCACTGCAGAAATATTGAGCCGTACTGTCTCTGTAGGTGTCCGTAATTACGAAACTGTTGTCGGTGCAGGATTTTGTGCATGAACTAATCTGTCAATAGTGCCCCATAAATGTTCGATGGGATTCACGTCGAGCGATCTGGGTGGCTATATCATTCGCTCGAATTGTCCAGAATGTTCTTCAGACCAGTCGCGAACAATTGTGGCCCTGTGATGGGACGCATAGTCATCCACAAAAATTCCACAGTTGTTTCGTAACATGAATGCCATGACCGGCTGGAAATTATCTTCAAGTAGCTCAGCATAAGCAGTCCCAGTCAATGATCGGTTCAGTCAGACCAAAGAACCCAGTCCAGTCTATGTTAACACAGCTCATTATGGACCCACCACCAGGTTCCAGAGTGCCTTGTTGCCAAATTGAGACCATGGCTTCGTGGGGTCTACGCCACACACAAGCCCTACCATCGGCTCTTACCAACTCCAATCTCGACTCATCTGACCAGTCCGCAGTTTTCCAGTCGTCTAGGGTCCAACCGATACGATCACGAGCCCAGGAGAGGCGCTGCAGGTGATGTCGAACTGTTAGTAAGGCGTTCGCGCTGGCCGTCTGCTGCCATAGCCCATTAATGCCAAATTTCGCTGCACTGACCTAAAGGATACGATTGTCATACGCCCCACATTGATTTCTGAGGTTATTTCACACAGTATTGCTCGTCTGTCAGCAGTGGCAACTCCGCACAAACGCCGCTCCTCTCCGTTGTTAACGAAGACCGTTGGCCACTGCACTATCCGTGGTGAGAGGTAATTTCCGTACTTTGGTATTCTCGACACACTCTTGACGCTGTGGATCTCAGAATATTGAATTCCCAAACGATTCACGAAACTGAATGTCCCATGCACCTAGCTTCAACTACTATTCCGTGTTGAATGTCTGTTAATTCCCATCGGGCGGCCACAAAGACGTCGGAATCCTTTTCACATAAAACACCTGCGTACAAACGACAGTTCCGCCTATGCTCTGTCCTCTTGTACCTTATGTACGTCATATTACCGCCATCTGTGTATTCGCACATCGGTATCCCATGACTTACGTCAACTCGTCCTATGTCCCTTGATAATGTTAATTATAATTACAGCAAAGGAGAAATGACAGATTATGAACGGAAGACAAAAAACTAAAGGTGATCGAGGGAGTGCCCCTAGCTTTGGCTAAAAGAAGTTCTGGAGCCATTACACCAGAATTAATAGAAATTAGTAATTTACCGACTAAGGACTCCGATGCAAAGGTACTACAATGGGTTTAGTGTCCAGATCCGGGTGCAAGTTGCATTGTGGGTATGAAGGGCTACTAAATCATGGCGTACAGAACATTTTTCACAAATAAAAGATAACTATTAAGCTAAATCAGTATTTTATGTGGCGAAGAAATATTAATTAGAATTATTGTTTGTAATTTCGTATTATTCTAGAGTATACGATGATTATAAACTGCCGGACGGAGTGGCCGCGCGGTTCTAGGCGCTACAGTTTGGAACCGCGCGACCGCTACGGTCGCAGGTTCGAATCCTGCCTCGGGCATGGATGTGTGTGATGTCCTTAGGTTAGTTAGGTTTAAGTAGTTCTAAGTTCTAGGGGAATGATGACCTCAGAAGTTAAGTCCCATAGTGCTTAGAGCCATTGGAACCATTTTTTTGATTATAAACTTAACTCTGAAAGATTTTTAACCTGCAATGAATACTCAGGTGAAGATTCAAGTTTCGAACACAGTGTGTGGGTATGTGTGTGTGTGTGTCTGTGTGTGTGTGTGTGTGTGTATGAGTATGTGTGTGTGTGTGTGTGTGTGTGTGTGTGTAGGTAAGTCCTGCAATGAATACTCAGGTGAAGATTCAAGTTTCGAACACAGTGTGTGGGTATGTGTGTGTGTGTGTGTGTGTGTGTGTGTGTGTGTGTGTGTGTGTAGGTAAGTGTGTGTAGGAAGTCTGACTATTAGCTGAGATGCTGAAGTATGTAGAGCTTTTAAGTATTGTGTGTGTGTGTGTGTGTGTGTGTGTGTGTGTAGGTAAGTGTGTGTAGGAAGTCTGACTATTAGCTGAGATGCTGAAGTATGTAGAGCTTTTAAGTATTGCTGTGATAATCATATTAACACGAACGAGTCTGTAAATGGTTTATTAAGCTGTGAATAGGGTTTACGGAAATATTATGTCAGTTACTGCCTATGGAAGGAGTTAAGTTTATTAGTGATGTTGTCAGTCATGCTACGTTCCCTAGACGCACTGTACCTACGAGTAAGAAGCATATTACTTAACACAAAGGTGGATGGTAAGGACTTAGGGCGCAATTGTTGCCCACATACAGGTGGAGGCATTATGTTTTCGCTTCGAGGGCACTTACCACCGTTGCAAATGGTGCGCCTCACATAAGCCAGTCACAGATCTGGAAAAAGGCTTTTTTTTATCTCAAAGGAATTTAATATAAATTACACTATTTTACTCACTGGCGCGAAATAGCCATATGAATTTATTTATTTATTTACTAATCAAAGAAAATACTGCAGTTTAAAAAAGTGTAAATATTTACATACAATAGGGAGTGTTATAATGTATTCGATTGTTTCATCTGTTGGGGCACTTGTTGGACAGAGAAATACTTAGAATGAAACAAAATTCTCACAGACACAAATGTGTGGCTGTGCAATATATCTCATAGGCACTTTAGTGAAGACGAATATTAAATGAATATTATTTAGGAGAAACGCTATGTTCGTAAGCAATATAATCTTTGTATTTATAAATACACTCCTGGAAATGGAAAAAAGAACACATTGACACCGGTGTGTCAGACCCACCATACTTGCTCCGGACACTGCGAGAGGGCTGTACAAGCAATGATCACACGCACGGCACAGCGGACACACCAGGAACCGCGGTGTTGGCCGTCGAATGGCGCTAGCTGCGCAGCATTTGTGCACCGCCGCCGTCAGTGTCAGCCAGTTTGGCGTGGCATACGGAGCTCCATCGCAGTCTTTAACACTGGTAGCATGCCGCGACAGCGTGGACGTGAACCGTATGTGCAGTTGACGGACTTTGAGCGAGGGCGTATAGTGGGCATGCGGGAGGCCGGGTGGACGTACCGCCGAATTGCTCAACACGTGGGGCGTGAGGTCTCCACAGTACATCGATGTTGTCGCCAGTGGTCGGCGGATGGTGCACGTGCCCGTCGACCTGGGACCGGACCGCAGCGACGCACGGATGCACGCCAAGACCGTAGGATCCTACGCAGTGCCGTAGGGGACCGCACCGCCACTTCCCAGCAAATTAGGGACACTGTTGCTCCTGGGGTATCGGCGAGGACCATTCGCAACCGTCTCCATGAAGCTGGGCTACGGTCCCGCACACTGTTAGGCCGTCTTCCGCTCACGCCCCAACATCGTGCAGCCCGCCTCCAGTGGTGTCGCGACAGGCGTGAATGGAGGGACGAATGGAGACGTGTCGTCTTCAGCGATGAGAATCGCTTCTGCCTTGGTGCCAATGATGGTCGTACGCGTGTTTGGCGCCGTGCAGGTGAGCGCCACAATCAGGACTGCATACGACCGAGGCACACAGGGCCAACACCCGGCATCATGGTGTGGGGAGCGATCTCCTACACTGGCCGTACACCACTGGTGATCGTCGAGGGGACACTGAATAGTGCACGGTACATCCAAACCGTCATCGAACGCATCGTTCTACCATTCCTAGACCGGCAAGGGAACTTGCTGTTCCAACAGGACAATGCACGTCCGCATGTATCCCGTGCCACCCAACGTGCTCTAGAAGGTGTAAGTCAACTACCCTGGCCAGCAAGATCTCCGGATCTGTCCCCCATTGAGCATGTTTGGGACTAGATGAAGCGTCGTCTCACGCGGTCTGCACGTCCAGCACGAACGCTGGTCCAACTGAGGCGCCAGGTGGGAATGGCATGGCAAGCCGTTCCACAGGACTACATCCAGCATCTCTACGATCGTCTCCATGGGAGAATAGCAGCCTGCATTGCTGCGAAAGGTGGATATACACTGTACTAGTGCCGACATTGTGCATGCTCTGTGCCCTGTGTCTATGTGCCTGTGGTTCTGTCAGTGTGATCATGTGATGTATCTGACCCCAGGAATGTGTCAATAAAGTTTCCCCTTCCTGGGACAATGAATTCACGGTGTTCTTATTTCAATTTCCAGGAGTGTATCTTGGTATAGTAGGAGTAAATCCTTTATTATCTATAACGGAAATCTTAATTAAGCTCCATGAGCACTTTTAAATACGCGGAGTGGACGATTTACACGCAGTGCCAACATCTTTTGTTGGTGACCTGACGAAGCAAGGTACTACTCACTCCGTGTTCTTGGTATTGAAATGTGATTGTAGCTGGAAGCAAATGCTTATAGCTGATACGACAGATGCCATCTAGCATCACACAATGAAGAAGGGGAATCCCAGGTTCTGTTGCAACATGTGTAGACAATTAACTCGTATGGTGAAATCGCACAACTACAGTCACTAGCTATCATTGCAAGAAAATAAAGAAAACTATTGCATTTATGAACCCCTACCGCCCACTATTAATAGCGAGCGTTACAGCTTTCATGGTGACCGATAGTCAGTAGACATTTTTAAAACATATTCATTAGGTTTTCAGAAAACTTTGACATAAAGCATTTGGTAAGTAAGTATTCTTATATAGTTTAACTTGCTGTTACTCCGCTTCACAATTTTTTAAAGGAAAGTTAATTTCCTAATTTATAGATCTCCATTGCTGTGGAACTGATGGGCGGCTAGAAAATTTTAAAAAAATTAAATTTGTGGTAAGTTCTTATAGGACCAATCTGTTGAGATCATCAGTCCCTAAGCTTACACACTATTTAATCTAACTTAAGCTTACGCTAAGGACGACACACATACCCTTGCCCGAGAGAGGACTCGAACCTCCGACGGGGGGAGCCGCGCGGACTGTGACAAGAAGCCCAAGACCGCGCGGCTACACCGCATGGCAGAAAAATTTTATTACTAACAGTCACATAAAAGTGGGCGGTAGGTAAAAAAGTATGACTACCCCTTAAACTAGAATTTTAAGTACCGTACCTTACAATTTCGTCATAAAATGTAATTTTATTATGCATGGAATTTTTTATTTTGACTAGTAAAAGGAAAATATGCCACTACGTGTAAATATTAATAAATATGCGTACAAAATCAATTTTCCCCCAAATATGCAATTATTTGCACTTTAAAACTGGATCAGTTACTTCTCAAAGGTGAGGATGGTAAAGAACACTGCCAATGCATACATTTAGACTAAGCAAAATCTCTATGCAATTTACATACAAATCTGGCTCTGCTCATAAGAATTCAAAGAAAAATTGATAATGTAAATACCCTTCAGAGCCTAATTTATCCAATCCTGAACTACGTCTTACGATTAGACTAGATAACAACTACGTCGGTGCCTGATGTGATACTGATAAGCCACGAAAAACTCACCAGCCACAGGGAGAGGAGGACGACCCAGATAATATGGAAACAAAGACTCATCAGAGGCGCTAGCGTTCGCTTTTATACTTCCCCTCCCCCATTCCCTCTCCACACCACCCACCACAAAGCTTACATGGAGTGCAACCAATGCAAGTTTTTACCGAACAGAACAGTTAATTATCGGATGCGCTCTTATTTGTTCATCGAATTGATACTGTTTGCTCCAGAAATATCATTGTAATCAACAGAGAAACGATCTTTTGTACACACCACCAAAGAATTGCTACAAAACTTTATATACCTCCAGTTAGTTCCAACTATCGGGTCATTAGATTAGAGATGTACCACGTAAATTTTTTGTTGTTGTTGGACGGGTTACTCGTGTAATCGATATAATCAAATCTAAAGATGGTTCATGCTTAACAGGAATCGGTCATTTTAAAAAATAAATAATGCAGACAAGCCGGGCGGTAAAAAATTTGTTTTACAACCAGCGATTGCTGATCTTCTCTACGGACGTTATGTCAGTCGTTGCCTATGTCGTCATCCTCTGGCACACATTAAGGTTTAAAATGCTACACATTACATTCTACAGTAAGGTCCAATGCTTGCCAGATGTTTACAAAATAGTCTAAAACTACTTGCAGCGAAATAAAGTTTAATAGCAGCTTTTTGATGATGTATATAAAAATGTGTTTTATCAAAACTGTTAAGGATAATTCAAAGATTATTTTTTGGCAGAGAAATCAGGAACTCCATATTTAGTAATGAAAGTAGTGACAGATACAACAGCCGGCCGAAGTGGCCGAGCGGTTCTAGGCGCTACAGTCTGGAACCGCGCGACCGCTACGGTCGCAGGTTTGAATCCTGCCTCGGGCATGGATGTGTGTGATGTCCTTAGGTTTGTTAGGTTTAAGTAGTTCTAAGTTCTAGGGGACTGATGACCTGAGAAGTTAAGTTCCATAGAGCTCAGAGCCACAGATACAACAAAAAGGACGCAAATTATATAACTACACTAGATGTGATATTTTTCCACTTTCTGTTAAGTAAGTGAAGTACCTGGAATTATTGAGTGATGCGTATTTGTATAGACAAGTAATACTTTTCGTAATTAAAATGTGTTAAATCTAAGTATTACCAAGTGAATAATTGTTGTTCGTTGTTACGAGTCATTTGCGTTCATTATGTTCTTCATTGGACGTTAGCTATGGACATAATTAGTAAGTACCAGTAAACACCCCATCTACGATTATTTAAGGAATCGAACTCCCAGGTATAAAACAATTTCAAACATCTGATCACTTTGCAAATGAGTTAATGTGTTACATATTTGATGTTAAGCTTGTAAGCCAGAAAAGTATCGTAAAGGTGTTGCACTGGGTGTAAAGTTTATTCGAAGTCGCTAAGTGTTCTCATTCTCAAATACTGGATGACTTTAATCTTGGTAATTTGTCCGCCGTGAGTCAGGCCGTTTCAAGACACAGTAGTTCCTAAGTGTAATAATAGACTTACAAAGTTAATCCTTGATAGCGCGATTGCACGACAATGTGCGGTACCAACATATTCCAAAAAGCCAAGCACGAAAATGCTGTCTCTCAGGCGGTCTTATCTCGGGTTCTATTACTCACAGAGATAAGGGCCCAAGTGTTTTGGATAGTCCTTGGTTTAGTGACCATTTGTATACCTATCGGAAGAATGGGCATATTGTAGTTATCCTACAGTAAAGGGTCAAAATTTAAACATTGGAGACATCCTCCATGCCAGAAAAAATGAGAAAATGGGTTTGCTCTTTTGCATTAGGTGTGTTCTATGGTCGACCTTAGGTGGCGTACATAAACATCATTTATTCATGAACGCTCCTTGATAAAATCCCGAAAAAACATGTTTCTTGGGTACCAACTGTGGGGTCACATATAATTTATATTCATGGCAAATCATTTGTTCTTAACATGTTGTTCTGGGGGAACAATGAAACTTTTTTCGACATCATTGTCCGTTACCGACATCCACGTGTTCAAAGTAACCGCATTATGCACGTAAAAATACTCGTAATATCCGGTCTGAGGCGTACATGCAGTTTTTATTGACGTAATGAACACATGGTGAGGGTTCTAGAGCCATCGCAAGGATTCTGAGATCACCAAACTAGGTTATTAGTCACCATTTTTTCGCAAATAAAATTTTACGGCACGGTATCTCTGCTTTATCAGCTTTCACGTCTATACAACCATGCCCTAAGATGGTACTGTAGTGACAGAAAATTAGCTAAAAAGGTTCTTAGCACGCCTGAAAATAATTTAAAATGACTGCCAAAAATTGTGTAAAGATGGAAAAATTGCAAATTCAGTAATATAATTACAACATTTTTAATCTTGTAAAATAAAAAACATAAGCCGGGCGTTTTCGATTAATTGTGATCGATGACAGAGTATCTACAGAAGATGTACAGTTAACGAATTTGTGTTAACCTTATACTATGTGTTCTTATTTGCCGCTTGTATTTGTCGTAGTGCATAAATGTGTAGAAGTATGTGATTGTCGAAACTTTACTGATCTATAGAAGCAGCACACGCTGCTGTAGCAGCGAAAAGAAAGGAACCAGTTGATAAAAGCTGCTTTCGGAATACAAAAAAGACGGTTACGTTCCTCTTTAAAAGACTCTGACAGAAAAGTGGTGAACTAGCTGGCTCAATACTCATTCCGCCTTCCTCTTTAAAAATTATTTGGCCAAAAGAAGGAAGCAGAGAAACAGTGACGGTGAAAAAGAGAGGCGATAGTGCCTGCGAGAGGGAAAGAGAGAGGAGATGGTGGGAGGGAGAAAGTGGCAGTGAAAGGGAAAGAAAAATGGATGAAGACAATAGCAGTGGGAGCCAAAGAAAGAGGAGATGTTGACGTTTAATGAGAGACAGTCGCAGTAAAAGAGAAAGAGAGCTGGGTGGGGATAGAAGGAATGGGATAAAAAGATACAGTGGAAGGTGGAAATGAAAAATATGGATGAGTGGAGACCATATCCAGGCTTGAAGTTTGGACGCTACCAGACCGGGTCCGCAGCTCGTGGTCTCGCGGTGGTGTTTTCGCTTCCCGAGCACGGGTTCGATTCCCGGCGGTGTCAGGGATTTTCACCTGCCTCGAGATGACTGGGTGTTTGTGTTGTCCTCATCATTTCATCCTCATTCATGAAAGTGGCGAGATTGGACGAGCAAAGGTTGGGAATTTGTATGGGCGCTGATAACCGCGCAGTTGAGCGCTCCAAAAAACCAAACATCATCATCTTACCAGACCGGTGAACTTTAAGATGTATGGAGAGGGGATGCCACATTTTGGACCGAAACTTTAAACATGTAGGTGAACGGAAAAAAATGAGTTGGACTCCTCAGATATTCTGAGCAGTCAGTGTATGGTGGAGACAACGGAAGCGGGAAAGAAAGACAAAAGGAGGCAGTGTAAGAGAGAGATGAGAAAGTCGAAATGGAATACACTGTAAATCAGTGTCAGTAAAAGGAGACAATAGGCAAGAGACATACCATATACGGACAGTGGCAATGAGAGGATATTTCTGTGTATGGAGGCTTAACTGCAAAGAGAGACTGTAAACAGATTTAGAATGTTCTGCCTTAAAAGAGCGCGAATACATTCGTATGCGAAAATTTTTGGCGACGAAAAGTCTGGTACCCACTTTCCTCGCAGAGTCTTTTAATGACGAACATACTCCCCTTATTTTGTTCTCCGACAGGAGCATTTTTCCGCTCGTGAGATTACGCCTCTCAATTAGTAAATTACGTAGCATTCAAAAGTTTTGAATTCCGTGAATAGCTACTATATGAACTACAGAAAATAAAATTTCTGGTACC
Organism: Schistocerca serialis cubense; assembly: GCF_023864345.2. Lineage (NCBI taxonomy): Eukaryota > Metazoa > Arthropoda > Insecta > Orthoptera > Acrididae > Schistocerca > Schistocerca serialis. Next base: position 918,145,781 of record NC_064639.1, read on the forward strand.
CCTGGAAGCCGTTAGTTACCCAACCTGCATCAACGGTTGTGAACCGTGTACTGGTTAACCGTTTGCCAATATAGTCATAGATGAGGCGCCTTTTGGCTCTCATTTATATTTACGAACCATCACAGACTATGTACGAAGGCTCTGTGGAAAGTAAGGTCCGATCGGTCGCGAAATGGAAACCACTGTGAAATTCAAAAATGTTTTATTTGAAACAGTTAGGTAGACCTTCGATCTGCTTCTCTACACACTTCCCAATGCCCTCGTCGTAGAAGGCAGCCACCTGAGCCTTCCGCCAAATCTCTACGCTGGTCTACAGCTCGTTGACTGTGCCAAAATGTTGTCTCCATGTGAGCAGAAACGAAACTCAGTGGGATCCAGTTACAGGCTGTGTTGGTAATCAAACACTTCCCATCGAAAACGTTGCAGGAGCATCTTCGTTGCCCCTCCTGAGTGCGGACGACAGTTGTCATGAAGAAGGAAATGCATGACACTCATGTTATGTGAGCTGAATAATTTCAGGCGGAATCTCTCACCAGACCCTCACACTTTGCGGGAGACACTTTTTTCTAGGCATCTTTAAGTGCTCACTGTGCGCTCAAAACTGAAAAGAGAGACGTGACGCGATCGACAGGCGTAGTAGAGACACTGCCCGACACAACTGTGCAAAGTTTCATCGGATTTTCACTATCGTTTCCATTTCGCGATTGATCAGACCTTACTTTCCGAGTGGCCCTTGTAACTTATCATCGGGTAGCGCCTCTCTTGCTGTGTAGAATGGCACCTTGACGTGAGACATAAATTTTACTTAGCGTGGATTAAGTGGCTTACGTTAATGAAACTTTCTGACAGACTGAAATTATGTCCAGGACCAGAACGCGATCCCAGAACCTTGGGTTTCGCAAACAATGTTCTTACTTGTTACTTGCCAACCATTCATTCTACAATTCAGATCATTCCATCAGCTTAATCGCCTCTTCCAAACATTTAAAATGATATCTGCATTGACCTCTGTGTAGCATTCCGACATATACCTGTACGTGTGTTATCTTCCACGCGCTATCGGTTCTGACGTCATAATCCTCCAGCGGTCAGACCATGTTGCAAGTCTGGCTGCGCGTTTCCGTCTACACGTACCTTAAGCTCCAGCTGCTGCAGCAGAAATTCTCACTATCGCGAGTTCGCTTCGCGCTGCCTGCTGTTAATGGCGCCCCACAGCCACACGTTCATACGTTTCTCGTTTTGAGGCGCTCAGCCCGCATGTTGGTGAAAACTGGACGCTCTTTTGCTGCAACACATCGACGCCTGTCGTCAACGTTCCTCACGAACGCTTCACGCTCCACCCAAGTCGCTCTTCTCCTTGTCAGTCTTTCCGGTAACCGTGAAGAGAAACGCAACGAGTTTGTGGACGACAACTGTGACAGAAACTCGGTGCGGGCGCGTACACGAAACAGTCCGGTAACTGTGTCATCTTTTACAGTGCCATGGACTGGGCGGGAAAAAGGCACTTAGTACTGATGGAACTACGTCAACGGAGATCGTGAAATCATAAATGTTGCGATTGTAAAGCCTGGCATGTCCTATCGTGATTGTGCGTTTGGATTCCGCGCCCTGCGGAAACCAGCGGACCGAGATCTGCTTCGTATTGCACAAAGACAATCAACATCCACCTTCGCCATGTCGCTCAATAGGCGTACCCACCACACCGCATAAAGCATATGAAACAAAATGAGATTTTCACTCTGCAGCGGAGTGTGCGCTGATATGAAACTTCCTGGCAGATTAAAACTGTGTGCCGGACCGAGACTCGAGCTCGGGACCTTTGTCTTTCGCGGGCAAGTGCTCTACCAACGGAGCTACCCAAGCACGACTTACGCCCCGTCCTTACAGCTTTACTTCTACCAGTACCTCGTCTCCAACCTTCCAAACTTTACAGAAGCTCTCCTGCAAACCTTGCAGAACTAGTACTCCTGAAAGAGGAGTGCTAGTTCTGGAAGGTTGCAGGAGAGCTTCTGTAAAGTTTGGAAGATTGGAGACGAGGTACTGGTACAAGTAACGCTGTGAGGATGGGTCATGAGTCGTGCTTAGGTAGCTTCGTTGGTGGAGCACTTGGCCGCGACAGACAAAGGTCCCGAGTTCGAGTCTCGGTCCGGCACACAGTTTTAATCTGCCAGGAAGTTTCATATGAAACAGCATCAACTGGGACTAGGAAAAGGCTAAAGTCGCCACCAGTCTCCCAACCCAGAACAAAAAAACTCTGAATCAATTAAAAATGAGTCATTTTCTTAAATCTGTCCCACTCAACCTAGAGTAATTTTCCGAAGCATTATTCCTTACGTGTTCTTCTATTGTGTCTAATAGTACGGCTAGGCCACGAGCTGTTTGCTAAGTGTAAAGACAATTTCAGCAGGAGTATAGGAAACAAAGAACATCATAAAGTGTGAACTATCACTGAAATAATCAGAGGCAAACCTCGTGAACAAGCATCTAGTTTGACCAACGTCGTCTTTAGACCAGCTTAAACAGTAAATGTTATGACAGCCAGTCAATATCGGTACTTACCTCCCAGTTGATTTGGATGGTGACGGACTCATTTTTTTCTATTTGCATTGAACTAAAGTAACAGATTTTTCATAAATAGCTTAAAACAAAGGCGAGCCTACTTTTATATCATTTGTGGATCCACAAAAAGCTTTTGACGCAGTTGACTGGAATACACGCTTCTAAATTCTGAAACTAGCAGGCATAAAATACAAGGAGCGAAACGTAACGTACAATTTGTACAGAAACCAGATTCTCAGGCTAGCAGATGGGAAGTTGCTGTACACACAATGATCCTGACGTCAGCTGATAGTGTGTGTAGTGTTATGAAACAATACTGTGTGTGGTACATGCCGTGTGGATAAGAGTAATGACTGAACACTGCAGTGTGTCTTTTGTTAAATAACTTACTTGTAAAACAGTAGTGTACGGTAGAGATAAACGGAACGAGCTGGCACTGTTATAAACAACTTGGCCTTGTATTCAAGAGGATAGAGGCTCCAATCTTCATCCTACCATCCCGACTTAAGTTTTCCGTGATTTCTCTAAATTACTTCAAGCGAATGCCAGGATGGTTCCTACTATATGGGCATGTTCCATCCTTTTCATCTTGTTGTTGTGGTCTTCAGTTTGAAGACTGGTTTGATGCAGCTCACGAAGGTACTCCATCCTGTGCAAGCCTCTTCATTTTCGAGTGACTACTGCTATCAACACCCTTATGAATCTGCTTACTGTGTTAATCCCTTGGTCTTCGTCTACGATTTTTACCCCCCGCTGTCATACTAGGCCTGTAGGTGAGTTGATGTCTATATATGTGATTTAGTGTATCTTGTTTGTTGTTCTTAAATTATAATAAAATGTAAAAGAGATCTACGGATGAATAAAACTGTTACTACTACTGTTACTAACGCTGCAGACTGAAATGGTAAGAGTCAGAGAACATGAAAGTGAAGCAGAAGTTGAGAAGGAACTGAGATATGGCTGTAGCCTATACCCGGTGTTATTCCTTCTGTACATACACTAAAGGAAATCGAGGACATATCTGGAAAGGGAATTATATGTCAGGAAGAAGGAATAAAAACTCTGAGGTTTGCCTATGACATTGTAATTCTGCCAGGGACGGCAAAGAACTTAAAAGAGCAGTTCATTGGCTTGGATAGTGTCTTGAAAAGGCATTCATTATTGCATTGTCTGTATTTGGCATTGTCTGTAAGGTTCAATGCATCCATGTTCGAAGGAACAGATACGCCTGACGATTTATAGTCGTATTAAATCAGGAAGTGTATTTGCAGATTGCGAATACCGTTACCAAATGGTTCAAATGGCTGTGAGCACTATGGGACTTAACATCTGCGGTCATCAATCCCCCAGAACTTAGAACTACTTAAACATAACTAACCTAAGGACATCACACACATCCATGCGTGAGACAGGATTCGAACCTGCGACCGTAGCGGTCGCGCGGTTCCAGACTGAAGCGCCTAGAACCGCTCGGTCACACCAGCCGACCTACCGGTACCTGCATAAGCTTTTGTAGTAAGCAACGACTACTATCTGCAGTTTCAGTTTACAAGAGCTGATAAGTATATCGGATATTTTCACGTGAGACTTTCTGACTAATGTCTCTCGGGAAAATTCAGCCACTATGTATTTAGAGGGCCTGATGAAGACGAAGTGTATCGTCGAAGCCGGTTGCCAATAAATTGATAATGAAATTACAGCTGACGGTTGTGTTGAATACCGTAATATTCCTATCGTCTGTGGTCCTCTCTTCCTATTTAACGAGGACGAATATGTCGGAAATACTGTTGGTTTTAAAATAGCGGCATACGCCCCTTCTCCAAGCAGATAAGCTCGCTATCGCTGAACACTATTTCCAGTGGTCAGTGGATTAAATATAATGAAAGGACAATTGTGGTCCATACGTCAAAGTTTCGGAGCTCAGTCATCAATGAAAACATCTGAAACATTTCATACTTCAAGACTGAGAAATTAGGTAGTGTACCTCAACGTACACTCTTCACGAACACTTTAGTAACACAAGATGGCTACGCAAGCGTACTTTTTTCTTAATCACTTCAGCATTTATTAGAGACCAACGACAGAGGAGATTTGTACATTAGTGATGACGTATGCTTTTATTGTGAATTACATACATGTATACACTGTTATTGCATTTACACTTTAAAGAACACACATAAATAATAAATCACAACCATAGTCCACTGGCATATTCAATTAATGGCTATGTACAGTAAGAACATAAAAACATTTCTGTGGTCATATATGGCAAATTTTTATTCATGCTCCTCTACATATATGTTTCTGGAGTCTTGTGTAAATAGAAAGATTAGTAAACAAATCTTCTGTACTCTTCAAAAGACATAAGTCAAGAGGTGTAAATATGTATTTTAGGAAATAGCTAAAACTAGAGACTGAATGGAACACGATTTTTGTTGGAAAAATATGGTATTTTTTTCATCTTCAAGGGTGTTATTGAGATACACAACATTAACTGAAGGTCATATGAACACCGCTTGCAGATGAGTTTTGTAATTCGTGCATATTCAAAATGAAAACGTGAACAGTATGTGATTGTGGAAATATTAGATATAGAAATTTTGTAAAACAGTTCTCACTTAATATCACGTAATACTAATATAGAATTTGTCTGGATTCTGAACTACTGAGGTTTCCCAGCTTATGTTGGGCCAAAAAGACTCATTTTACTATTTTGCGAATCTGTTTTGGTGACTTTATTTCGTGGTTGTTAGTTAAATTTTCCGTAACTGTCAGATTTACTGAATTTGGTGCAGCTACTGACGGTTATCATGCAGAAAAGTAATAACATGATGCACACTGTCTATGCCGAAACCACTTTAAGAAGCAATGTGCATGTGCGTAGGTATCAGGGAACCAGTGAGTAATATTCCTGTACCAGAAGTGGAGATATTTTAAGGGTAATTGACAGACCTTTTTATTGTTATTCTGGTTGTAAGCCATACTACCTGTTCATACATACAGACTGAATTCGCTTGTGATTCGGGGACAGTCCGAACTATTGTACAGTGAGAACATGATGTAAATCGTATTGACTCATATGTGCAAAAGCAACCGTGTTCACATTCATGCAGTAACGGAGTGAGTTAGTAGTGGATGAACTGTTAGCTGAATAATCAAGTTAAGGAACAAGCCTATCTACTCATGTCCAATGGAGACCTTCCGATTTACTCGTTCCGGTGACATGATGGTGGAACACATGACTTTTGACCGTGGTGTGAGATGGTTAATCATGAACAGAGAGTAATAAACTGTCATGAAGAATACGGAAAAACTTCTATGCGCACGCATTATGAACATGTTAGGCACTGTACTCAACAGAACATTTCAACCTTCCATACGGTATTGTTGGTACTCCAGCAGTTTGAGTGCATTAGGCCAATTAACATAATAGGTTGGTACGTAAATTCTTCGCGTTTTTCCATAAGTTTAAAATAAACACAACAGATACACATGACAGAGAACTGAGTCATAGTATACTCATATTCACTATTTACAAGAGTTTGCCAACGTTGGGGTAGCTTTTCGATTCCGTGACTGTAGAAACCACATGGTTTTGAGGGGAAGAACTCGTCGCGCCATGGTCGGAGCGCATTTTCATTAAGAAAGGAAGATCCTTGAAAGGTTATTTGATAGAGAGCGAAAAGGTGAAAATCTGATGGCGCAAGATCAGGTGAATAAGGTTGGTGCAGTCAAAGTTCCCAACTCAACTCCTGTATAGTTTTTTTTTGTCAGTCTCCCCCCTGTCAGTCTCCGTCTGTTGCCTAGCCCCCCACACACCCCCTCACCAACATCCCCCTCATTATCACCAACGTTAGCACATAACTAAACTATAGACTGATAGACTTATTGCAACACTTTTATTTTTAAAATGATGAATGATGAATGATATTTAGCTTGAGTATGTGTGGGGGAGGGGAGGGAGGGTGATAGAACGAAAGACGAAGGAATTTGTGGTGCATCGCAAGTGCTACCCACCGCTCATTCTCAGATAAGAAAGTAACTATCCACAGTGAGAGCATACACTTGTAATAAAACATACTTCCCTTACAATACTCTTCTCCATTGTGGCACTTGTTTGATTTGTACGCTGCAACCCCATTTAAAATGAAACTTGTTCAGATGTAAGCACTATACTTACTGTTCTTAAATAACCTGATTGCTGTACTACTTACTGAAAAGGCAAAAATTGGAAGACTTCAGGCTGTTAATGCTTTGTGTCTAACCACTCTAATAATAATAATAATTATAAATATAACGTTTACAGCACTATAATAGCCCACATGTAGTTACTGCTGTGTCATACTGTCAGTTAATTCATTTATCTGTTTATAAGTGAGTAATAAAGCAATTTATGAACTACTGCATGTACTATCTACAACCTGGAGAGGACATTTTCTTGCGATATTTAGCATCTGTTGCGTATATCTCTCACTTTTATCATCAGCGATGTATGGGACAAAGCACGATGTATGTGTGTAGTGGGTGGACTATATGAGGACACTGTAACCTCTGCCGCATTAATGCTACTAATTGAGGAAAAGTAATTATCGATAACTGATATAATCAATATCAGAGTTGTAATTTCCTCTCTTCTTCCTACTTCCACCTATTGTCCAGATTAAACAAGGTCCAGTCCAAGTAATTAATAAGCGAAGTCTTTAATAAAGTTTTGAGAGGAACGAAGATAACAGTAAAATTTCTAGTTTACTTAGCTTGTCTTGTTGAGTTGGCACCAGTTTTCCTTATCTAGGCGTCCGATTCTTGAAGCTGAAAATGTCACATCAGGTCCTCACAGTTGGTTTGAACTAAATAAATCTGAAGATTGTTGTTGCAGCGATTTTTTACGTAGATATATTTTCTCACATTTCAGTACATCATATAGTACTTTGATTTTTCATTTTAACAAAGCCGAAATTACACTGTTCGCACAAAATTACAAAAATACATCCAACCACATCAGAGGCATCATTATGACTCTCACACTCTGCGGAAATAAAAATAGTCCATAGAGTTTACAATTTTTCTTAACAAATGAATTTCTACTAGTTTCCATTACATTATTAATTTCGATTATTATTTCATAAATGAATCCACAAGTTAACACAGTAAACAGTACAGGGTTGCGTAATTAATAACATTGGAAATTTTAAGTGTTCCATATATTCTTAATTTCAAATGTTTCAAAAAAAATAATTTGAACAATACATTCAGAACTAGTACTTATCGATTATAACATCGCGACTAAAATATTTTATAAAATAATTCCTTTTCATAAATTTTAGCTTGGAATATAACATACTGCGTATAAAATTATATGCAAGTTTTCAGGAAAGCAACTGAGATAATACCGCCCTGCCCAAAATTCGAAAAATAATACTGGTATCGACAACTACTGTTGAGGAAAAGTGATGCTAGAGGAGGATGTCCCGTTACAGAGTCTTACAAAATTGAGTTAATACTAACGACCTTTTGAAAATAGTTTAGTTTTGTGACTGAAACAGAATCGAATCGATTAGATTTCACCCCTCACAAAATTTAATTTTACCCCTCAGGGGGTAATTACCACCAGGTTGGGAGCCGCTGGTCTAGTAGAATGTGGGCAGGCGTTATCGGGCAGTAGCATCACATCAGGCAGTCTACTTGGTCGTTGTTTCCAGACTGCGTTTGCACGATATCACAGTTACTGAGAATAAGTGTCAGCAGTGATGGCTACACCTCGGGGAAGCAATTCGTAGTACGCCATACCGTCGCCATTTTACCAAATGAATAACGTTATATTTTGTGGTTGCGAGCAGGTATTCGTACAGGGAATTTCTTTGTTTCAGCTCAACAACTCCTTTCTTTTCCTTAAGTTAGCATTAAGAGCATTCCTCGTCATCAGTTACGATACAGGATAGGAATGGTCTGTGTTGTTAATGAACCAATTCAGCAAGCAGAGACATACATATAGCCACCCACTGATTTTTGTGATTTAGAGCATGCGGTATCCATACATTCGACTTTTGAACCTTACCCATTCTATCCAAGTGTTTCAAGATCGTTAAATGATCACAGTTCATCATATTTGCGAGTTCTAGAGTACGCTGACGTGGATCATTGTGGATTAATGCTTTTAAACGATCTTCATCGAACCCTGAAATCTTCCTGAACGTGGAGAGTGAGTAATGTCAAGTTGACACTCCCCAAAACCAGGAAACCATTTTCTTGTCATGCTCCGTCCAGTGGCATTATACCCATACACGACGAAAATATTTATGGCTGCCTCCGCTGCTGTCACCTCTCTGTTGATCTCAAACAAAAGAGTATGATGGAAATGTTCTGTAGGCAGCCGCAAAACGCGCGGTAATTCTGCGCTGCCTCGCTCTTTGAACAGTCCAAACGAATGCATACACTCGTTGTAAAGGAAAGGCGGTTGAAAATGAAAGTACATGATTGGTAAAAGTGGACTGTATTAAGAGATTACATTGCGAAACACATTTACAGATGCGTGCGCGCTACTTTACTTGGCGCTCACAGCCCGTCTGGTGTCTCCCCTGTCCTGGACAGTTCTGGCCGTGCATTGTGTGGACGGGCGGGCAGAAAAAATTCTTACCTGCATCGAGTGTCCGGTCGCTGCTGCGCCCTTGTAGCACGTTGGACCAGTACAGAACAGTTCCCAGTTCTCCACTTGGCACTCCATTTTCTAGCGTCCACAGCTCCACTCACTATGTCCAAATGACAAAACGACAGTATGTAAACTCAAAGAGCAACAGTGGACAGAAATAAAAAATGACGGTCGATAAATAAACCCATAGCAACCAGATTGCCAACATGCACCTCAAAAACACTATGAACTTATGCACCAACTTAATGTATATGTGATGAAACGCTGTAATAAATGCACTACAAACATGTTCTGTGACTGCGATTGTAAGTGTATGGACAGCTTTTTGCAGAAGTGTTAAGTGGGGATGCGATTTTCGACAGACTGTCGTCTGCTGCAATACGTCAGTAATAGCATCGTGAGTTTTATATCATCGACTAGTAGCTCCCCAGACCCCCTCAATTCCAGCTGCAATCAGATTTTAAAAAATGGATGTTTCTGACCTCCGCTTCCTCATATAAACGGGTGCGTTAACACCGTTTCACTTTAGGATGCTTTTACTTGATTTATTCCTTATTCTGATGTTTCTTGCACGAATAACGAATGTTGCACGTAATACTACCTTCGGGTTTTGCTGGATGGCACTTTTCCGCAGTTGTTTTCCTGTAACCAACCTGAGGGCATTGATGACCCCGAGACACCACACCGCTGGCTGATTCACAATAAAAGTCCCACGAACAACACATGTCGACAGCACGCTAACAACGAAGCAAACTATGAAAATTGTAAAGATGTAACCATCAAGGACATCTATTGTCTCTTATTAACACTGTAAATAGTAAATTCACCTCCTCCACTCATCTCAGCTGAGGAAATATAAGTAACCAAGTTCAACCTTGAAGATGGAATTACCTCTGTACACAAAAATCTAACCTCCATGTGAGTTAAAACAAACTAGTCTAGCGTACCTCTCTCAAAATGTGCCACTCAAAGCGTTCAGTTTTCGCTTGTACTATCATTTTGAATTGTGTAAAGCCAATAACTCAATGTTGAAGGATTTGGCGTTTTCCCTGGTTTTCCTCAAGACTTTGGATTAATGTTAAAATATCAATTTCTAACAGACAGAATGCTACGACAAGTGTAAGCAGTACTTGCTTTGATAATTTTAAACACGTTTGTATGAAAAAGTAATCTAACAACCTAGCAATCAATTTAGTTTTCCACTAAAAGGAAACGACAGTCTTACAAAAATAAATTAAAAAAAAGTAAAGTAAGTAATGAGAATTACCTTCAGCCAAAGAAACTTTGGAAGTTGTATGGAAACAGCCATATTAAAGAACAAGATATTTTCTGTCACTTGGGATTTGTAGTATCTCGGAAATATTAGTCCCCGTGTGGGAAATTTCAGAGTAGTTGCTGTTTGATAGTAACAGTCAGTGGGACGTAGCATGCGCATTTTATTGCTGCCGAAGTTCAGTTACTCCAGTGCTTCTTGCGAGGTAATGTATGAAATAATAGACACTCTCGCTCTGAAGCTTGATGAGAAAGGAAGTAGTGTTAAAAACCTGCCGTACTGTATCAGTCAATTTGGATTTTTAAGTAACCACGATTGCGCTAGTCGCCTCTACTTAGGTAAATGTTTAAACAGAAATAAGTTCGTCCACATTGGTGAGAACTGAAGTTAAAATATTGTTGTTGTAGGTAGAACCTGATCATTAACACAACGGTTATTCATGTTACGTGTGTTGACTTGGTATGGCCATAGTTTGATGAGTTGATGGTAATGCACGACAGAGCCTGCATCTTCAAAGTAAATATTTCAACTGCAACTAACGAAAAAATAAAAAGAAGGGTGCTAGCCGTTAACTCGGAAAGCGTAGATTGCAGTCCATGTGATACATTGTCAACCACAGGGACAAGAAAGAAGCATAAAAGTATAGGTAAAAAGTGATATAACTTTGTCACGGACATATTGAAAGAAAACAGTTTTGTCAATATAATAAACAGTGGAAACAGAAGACTGTAGCAATTAATAATTTTATATTTTATAATAAATAGTACCCCGCTGCCTTACGCGGAAGCATATTTTCTCTCTTAACCACTATACTAGACCAAAGGAAAGTATCTGAGTGCCGTTTAGTAAAACCAGAAAGTTAAGTACACATCTGTAACAAACAGTATAGCGGCAGCAGCAGAGTCGTGAGGACACGCCCGAAGCAACAGCAGCTTATCTTTCACAGACAGCATTTAGTTTAGTTTCTGGTTCCACGTACTTCAGGAAAGAAGCGGTTTGTACCTGTGTAGACTAGTGTTTACTAACTTACTCTAAGGTCTCTTGCGTGAATCTTAGTGCATTTTGCTTATGTGAGGCGACTTTGGAGTATATTTTAAGCTAGAACTAGCGCAGCAGCATGACTTTAGATGGCACCCAGCGACTTCTTGGGTTAATGTTGCATTACTTGTGACACAGACAAAAATTCGCCAGATGCCAGTAGGACTCGTGCACTGCTTGTTTCGTACAACCTTAATTGTGTATGTAGACAGTGTACAGACATCGGGAATCGGGAATCTAGCCCATTTTTGTCTGTTATATCGCACTGATACTGGCAAGATATCGACCTCAGGTATTCCAAGATTCTCGAGGATGTTTTAATTTCAAAAATATATGTGAGATAAAGTCATGCAGTAGGCAGGCGATCATTATTACAATAATCAGCAGTTCTCCATTCAGACCGACGGGGACTCAATCGTAAAAGTCAAACATCAGGCAAGAAACGACTGTATTGCTCATTTGACCCGTTTCGGAATTTATGCATCATCAGATATCCAGGAGCGCTTGCAGCACATAGATATGGTGTTTCAGGTTGTATGTGTGTAGGATACGCTTCTTGGGGATGGAGAAGTAAAAAACAGAAAAGTTACCTCCCTTATAGGGAGACCTTCCCCCTCCCCGACTCCTTAATGTAATTCATTTTACTTTCTTCAAACTTCACGAAAAACGGTTAATTTAACGAAGTTATCTACGACAGAAAATAATTCTGGTGAAATTCTACTCACAAAGGGTCAAATGCATGTTTAAGCTAGGTAATAAGTTTATGAGTAGCAAAATTAGTAGGTAAAAAAAGAGAAATATTTTATTTATATGGAACGATTTTGCTTTATAGTATTTTACTTTAGAGCCGGCCGCGGTGTCCGAGCGGTTCTAGGCGCTTCAGTCCGGAACCGCGCGACTGCTACGGTCGCAGGTTCGAATCCTGCCTCGGGCATGGATGTGTGTGATGTACTTAGGATGGTCAGGTTTAAGTGCTTCTACGTTCTAGGGGACTGATGATCTCAGATGTTAAGTCCCATAGTGCTCAGAACCATTTGAACCATTTTACTTTAGATTCGTTGCTGTTGTTGTTGATGTTGTTGTTGTGGTCTTCAGTCCAGAGACTGGTTACATGCAGCTCTCCATGCTACTTTGTCCTGTGCAAGCTTCTTCATTGCGAAGTACCTAATGCAACCTACATCCCTCTGAATCTGCTTATTGTATTCATCTCTTGGTCTCTCTCTACGATTTTTACCCTCCACGCTGTCCTCCAATACTAAATTGGTGATCCCTTGACGCCTCAGAACATGTCCTACCAAACGATCCCTTCTTCTAGTCGAGTTGTGCCACAAATTCCTCTTCTCCTCAATTTTATTCTGTACCTCCTCATTAGTTACGTGAACTATCCATCTAACATTCAGCATTCTTCTGTGCCATCACATTACGAAAGCCTCTGTTCTCTTCTTGTCCAAACTATTTAACTTCAATGTTTCACTTCCATACATGGCTACACTCCGTACAAATACTTTCAGGAAATACTTCCTGGCACTTAAATCTATACTCGATGTTAACAAATTTCTCTTCTTCAGAAACGCTTTCCTTGCCATTGCCAGTCTATATTTTATATCCTCTCTACTTTGACCGACATCAGTTATTGTAGAATGAAATTTTCACTCTACAGTGAAGTGTGTGCTGACATGAAACTTCCTGCCAGACTAAAACTGTGTGCCGGACCGAGACTCGAACTCGGGACCTTTGCCTTTCGCGGGCAAGTGCTCTACCAAGGCTCTACAAAGGCAAAGGTCCCGAGTTCGAGTCTCGGTCCGGCACACAGTTTTAGTCTGCCAGGAAGTTTCATGTCAGCGCACACTCCGCCGCAGAGTGAAAATTTCATTCTAGAAACATCCCCCAGGCTGTGGCTAAGCCATGTCTCCGCAATATCCTTTCTTTCAGGAGTGCTAGTTCTGCAAGGTTCGCAGGAGAGCTTCTGTAAAGTTTGGAAGGTAGGACACTAGGTACTGGCAGAAGTAGAGCTGTGAGGACGGGGCATGAGTCGTGCTTGGGTAGCTCAGTTGGTAGAGCACTTGCCCGCGAAAGGCAACGGTCCCGAGTTCGAGTACCGGTCCGGTACACAGTTTTAGTCTGCTAAGAAAGTTTCATCAGTTAATTTGCTCCCCAAATAGCAAAACTCATTTACTACTTTAAGTGCCTCATATCCTAATCTAATTCCCTCAGCTTCACCTGATTTAATTCGACTACGTTCGATTATCCCCTTTTATTTCTTCTCCATGGATTTTAATTCCTACTCCAAATTTTTCTTTTGTTTCCTTTACTGCTTGCTCAATATACAGATCAACTAACATCTGGGATAGGCTACAACCCTGTCTCACTCCCTTCCCAACCACTGCTTCCCTTTCATGCCCCTCGACTCTTATTACTGCCATCTGGTTTCTGTACAAATTGTAAATAGCCTTTCGTTCCCTGTATTTGACCCCTGCCACCTTCAGAATTTGAGAGTATTCCAGTCAACATTGTCAAAAGCTTTGACTAATCTACAAATGCTATAAACGTAGGTCTACCTTTCCTTCATCTGTCTTCTAAGACAAGTCGTAGGGTTAGTATTGCCTCACATGTTCCAACGTTCCTACGGAGTCCAAACTGGTCTTCCCCGAGATCGGCTTCTATCAGTTTTTCCATATAAATTGTGGTCAGAGTCCACATCTGCCTATGGAAATATCTTATAATTTAAAACCTGGTTCCTAAATCTCTGTCTTACCATTATATAATCTATCTTAAACCTTCCAGTGTCTCCAGGCCTCTTCCACGTATACAATCTTCTTTCACGATTTTTGAACGAAGTGTTAACTATGGCCGGCCTGTGTGGCCGTGCGGTTCTAGGCGCTTCAGTCTGAAACCGCGGGACCGCTACGGTCGCAGGTTCAAATCCTGCTTCGGGTATGGATGTGTGTGATGTCCTTAAGTTAGTTAGGTTTAAGTAGTTCTAAGTTCTTGGGGACTGATGACCTCAGATGTTAAGTCCCATAGTGCGCAGAGCCATTTTCTTTTGTTGACTATGATTAAGTTATGCTCTGTGCAAAATTCTACCAAGCGGCTTCCTCTTTCATTCCTGACCCCTCTTCCATATTTACTTACTACTTTTCTTTCTCTTCCTTTCCTAATAGCGAATTCCAGTCCCCCATGACTGTTAAATTTTCGTCTGCCCTCACTGGATCTTAAATTATAGGAATGAAAATCATTTAATGGAAATTAAGAATTAGTGTAAAACTAAAGAACAATTACTTTTGTTGTAGTATATTTACAATCATATCTACAGCATGTAGACAATGGAAATACCACGATATCTATCAAACAAATGAACTCTTGTAAATATTTTCTTACATAAGACCCCAAACCTGGACTTGCAGGTAAACTCGATAAGAATGGAGGCGTCCTGCATCAGTAGTGGGTGGCAAACCAGAGATTATGACAGCATTGTTTGCCTGACTCACGAGTACATTCACAGCTTTAAATCCAATAGCATTTAAGTTGCCATCATCAGGACTCTGTACTGTTTTTGTGTAGCGAGAGAATATAAATTTCTCTCCTGCTTTTGCAATGGTGTTAGGAGAGGGAGCAGGATCGTTGAATGTCTGTGGAATATAACGAAGTTGGGGATATCGGTTGAACAGTTGGAAAGCTTGCAGCTTTCTTTTCCCAAACAAGGCTGAAGTGCTGTCGCAACCACTTCTGCATGAAGAAACAGTATTGCATTCTTGCATTCGTGATCGAGTGAGGTGTTACGTATATCTTTAGAACTGTAACACCTTATTCTGATGATACCTTTACCTTCCTTCATCAGGATTATGTCTGTGTCGTCTGGAGCGAGAGCGATGAGTAGAGCAAGAAGATCTGCTACATCCTGACACACTATAATCACTTGCTGGTAAAATTTTGAGGCATTTATTGCTTTTGTAACAATTTCAACATCTGCATCGTCATCCGCAAAACTGGATTCAGTACAAAAACTGTCTAGTTTTTGCACAAGCTGTGTAATAAATATTTCCTTATTGCTGAGGTTACAAAGAAAGGCAGACTGTGATTCAACGCATAACGTCTCGTCATTAAAGAAAATTTCTCGTGGGGTTTGCTTCATCGTTCGCCTTTGGCGTACAATAGCTTCCTGAATATCCGTCAAATACAACAGAAACGTCATCTTTATAATGTCTCTGAATATAGGCTACTGAGGTTTTATAAACGTCACCAAAAGTTCCATTCTCGGGCCACAAGACGTGGTGGATAAGAAACCCTCGACCTATAATACAGAACTTCGATTCATTATTGTTAATATTCCTTTCAGGTACTTGATTGAAAAGATTTTACAGCGACGACTGTTTTGTTTTCCTCATCAATCCACCGCTGTCAAACAGAGACATTGGCACACTCGGTAATTCGTACCTGAAGCAATCCTTTAAATCATCAGGTGAATGAAACGTGCACAGTATTCTCTGCAATAACTGAGTTGTATCTACTTCAATTATATTTTTTTCAAGCCTAACAGTTCAAACGCACATTTTCCTAACCATGCTGGATCGCTGAAGCTTCAGAGAACCAAATTTTGGCAACACAGTAACTATTGTTCGAAGAGTTCCTTCACCAGCACAGATTTGTAGCAGTTTACTTCCTGAGAAGATCCTAATGAATACAATTGCTCCTTATAAGCAAATGATGTGTGTTGCAACCATAGCTGAAATCTTCTGCAAATTTTCTCGTCAGTTTCTATCCTGCCACTCTTCGGTTCAACATGTTGATCATTCGAAACGGAAAGTCAATTGCAGAACTGATCCGTAGTTTCAAATATGTGTTGGGCTATTGGTATACCGCAAATCCATCGGTTCAACTCACTATCGGTTAAACCTCTTCCGTGTAAAACACCTCCAACACTCTTCAGGTTCTTCATAAGCGATTGTTCTGTCGTCATGTCGGTCCATACCCCACACCAATACTTACCAGAGCATCGAACAGTGAAGAAGCTGTCCTTGGTGAATTTATAGAACTCCGCGGGTTTCATGTTTTCTTTCAGTTTTTCCATGTTCTCGAGATACAAATGACGCGCCTTAGCATAAGGAAAGTGTCCAGTTGCATGGAATATTGGGAGCATAGCTCTCACACATTCTATATGGAGCCGCTAATTCCGCATTCACTCTGCTTGGATGAAATACAATGCCAAGACGACAAGCTGAATGTATTGTACCCATAACTGGGAAGTTTTCCCTCTTTTTTTAATATCATCCACTGTGCTATAAAATTTATTTTTCAGGTTTTCAATCACTTGATCTTTTCCCAAATCGCCTAAAGATGCACCATTCCCACTCGTATCAGAAATACAGTCCTTAATACTCTATATGATCAAAAGTATCCAGACACCTGGTTGAAAATGACATACAAGTTCGTGGCGCCCTCCATCGATAATTTTGGAATTCAATATGGTGTGGGCCTACCCTTAGCCTTGATGACAGCTTCCACTGTCGCGGGCATACGTTCAATCAGGTGCCATTCTTCACGGGGTGCTGCACTGAGGAGAGGTATCGATGCCGGTCGGTGAGGCTTGGCACGAAGTCGGCCTTCCAAAACATCCCAAACGTGTTCGATGCGATGGGATTCAGCTCAGGACTCTGTGCAGGCCAGTCCATTACAGGGATGTTGTTGTCGTGTAACCACTCAGCCATAGGCCGTGCGTTACGAACAGGTACTCGATCATCTTCAAAGATGCAATCGCCATCCCCGAATTGCTCTTTTACAGTGGGAAGCATGAAGGTGTTTAAAACATCAATATAGGCGTGTGCTGTGATGATCTCATGCAAAACAATAAGGGGTGCAATGCTCCCTCCATGAAAAATACGACAACACAATAACACCACCGCCTCCGAATCTTACTGTTGGCACTACACACGCTGGCAGATGACGTTCATCGGGCATTCGCCATACCCACACCTTGGCATGGGGTCACCACGTTGTGTACCGTGATCCGTCACTCCTCGTAACGTTTTTCCACTGCTCAATCGTCCAATGTTTACGCTCCTTACACCAAGCGAGGCGTCGTTTGTCATTTACCGGCGTGATGTGTGGCTTATGAGCAGCCGCTCGACCATGAAATCCAAGTTTTCTCACTTTCCGCCTAACTGTCATAGTAATTGCAGTGGATACTGATGCAGTTTGGAATTTCTGTCTTATGTTCTAGACAGGTCTGCCTATTACACATTACGACCCTCTTCAACTGTCGGCGGTCTCGTCCGTCAACAAACGAGGTCGGCCAGTATGCTTTTGTGCTGTATGTGTCCCTTCACGTTTCCACTTCACTGTCACGTCGGAAACAGTGGACCTAGAGTATGTTTCGATGTATGGAAATCTCGCGTATAGACGTATGACACAAGTGACACCCAATCACCTGACCACATTCGAAGTCCGTGAGTTCCGCGGAGCGCCCCATTTTCCTGTCTCACGATGTCTAATGATTACTGAGGTCGCTGTACAGAGTACCTGGCAGTAGGTGGCAACACAATGCACCTAATAAGAAAAACGTATGTTTTTGGGGGTGTCCGGATACTTTTGATCACATAGTGTATCTTGCTTCTCCTCCTCCATGACTGCCATTTCCTCCAGTATTATGATGGAAAGAGCACATATGATTGCAGAGTGAGTTTGAATTGCCCTCGTGTATTCACGACCAGAAAGTATATGGGGAACAGAAGCTACAGGAAACACAGTTCCCGAAAGTTAAGAGAATCCACTGTCTCTCATTAAGAATCCTATTGCTCCTAGAAAAGACGTAATCAAGCTAAAGCCTCCTAATCGAATAACTACATTAGGTAGTAGCTCATTCCCTCCATTAGCCTCCACTGCCACCATATGTTTAGCTTCCATGTAGAGTGGTTGATGAAACGTCCCGATACATGTTTGCTGTGTGATTTTCTTACTCTCCGTAATGGCATGAGTTAAAGCAGTTAAAATAGTGCTATAATCTGTGGGCAGGTTGTTGACGAATGTAAGTGCTAATATATTTGATTGCGTATAAGGTTATCCAGTTGTGGTTTTCTCCATAATACCTTGCCATGCAGGAACAGAAAGCTGTAAAAACTTTCCCATCATCCAAGTAAAATCGTTATTGGTAGGAGCTGTTGCTTTAGTGAATGATTGTTCTGAGTAAACATCTTGCAGAACAGTTTCTCTAATTCCAACTCTATTCTGCCTTCGGAATGTTAGCAGACTGATTTTTGGGCACTTGCTGTTTCAGTAGAGCTCAGCATGACAAAGAGTTTCGTTAATTTCTGATGTTCTATCGCTCTCCCTGGATTCACACACCTGATTCCACCCATAGCATGGAATGTATCTTTGCCCGTCATTGTTGCAATATTGAAGTCAGCATTATCGAAAACGAACTGTGAGAACGAATCATTTGAAATATTTGGTTTACAGAACCGAGCGGCAGAAGCCTCAAATAAAGCCACAGTGCTATATGTAGATTAGAAACCCATATTCGAGACAATTTCAACAATACGTTTTGATCCCATTTTACGAAACAAGTACACTGCTGGACCAAATTGCAGTGGGGAGATAAATGAACAAGGCCTGTGGTAGCTGACACAGTCGCATGGGATACTGCTGTACATTTTTTTGAAGGGGGCTGTTCACTACCTTCTTTTTTGACAAACCCACAGCCTTCACAAATTTGTGTAAAGTGTCAGGAACCATAACTTCAGTATTCTCTGTCAAGTCATTGATATCTGGGTAATCGGCAATACTTTAAGGAGTCATTCTTATATCTTCACAGATGATAGCTGCTGCTGTTTCTACCATTCTCTTCCTATCGTCTTTTTCATTAACAGCTCGTTCATTGTACCATTGATTCAAAAGTTTGTGGCCACTGCCACGGAAACGTACAACTGGTGGACATTTTGGCATTGTGGCAAACGAGACCCCATCACCGAAGTGTTCAGTCAGTTTATTTTTCGGGGTTTTTATAGTCATTGTCTCTCCTTCTGGGAGATATTCATTATCTTTCCGCAACAAATATAGCAGTGAAAATTGACATTCCTCTGAACTTTCTATAAATTTGCATAATTCTTAAAGTGGCATCAAAGTTGGTATCCTGAGGGCGGCCTCTTTTTCGAACAGAGGAGGTGTTCAACACTAATTTAGCATAGCAATCTTGATGATAAAGGACTTCTACAGCTACTAAACACAATACACTTGACGCGTTTGGCAACCTTACCACCGAAATATTCATCGCGTTTCTCTGCTTTCTTAAGCTGCTTATGTTTCACAGTTAAAGAGCGAACTTCAAACAGTCCGTGGCGTTTGTGGAGTGGTTCTTTTGTTTTCGCCTCTATGTCAACTTTTCAGCACGTATGAAACAGTCGTTCTTGAAACTGAGTAGATAAGAGGAAGAAGGTCTCAAACTTTTATCATCTGCTTGTGCAAAATTCTGATTAATTAGTTTCCTTATATTACGTTCCTTAATATATTCACGTCGACATACCTTGTGCACTCCAATCAGTCGAGCATTCTGTAAAAGATTACGAGCCCCATCTTTTCGTTCCTTGCTGACGCATATCAGAGTTTCCAAGCCCTTGTTCACTATTGATGTCTCTCCTTCCGCAACAGATTTACCACAAATAAAACAGGTAGTTGGGTCCAGCGTTATTGTTTCCTCAGTCCAGACAAAATAGATGAGATTCAGAAGAAGCACTTCATAACACCACAAACTGATGAATACTGCCACAAAAACAGAACTCTATGGCACTACTTTGACAGTTTACGACATTAACCCAACTGAACTGGACACTGGTTAGGAAGTAACGGCAGCGACAATAGCGGTCGGGGAGCGCTGAGTGAATGGGAAGGGTAATTTGACGTTTTAATTGTTGGTACGTATTCTTGATTTCAACAATATTGATCGCAAAAGAAATATATAGGCTTCGAAATATTTCCATACACTTGATTACACTTTTCATTTAAATAGTTTACTAAGCAACAAAAACTGCAAATTATTGCGGTAACGTAATTCTGTTCCGATTCTTATACCTCAAATACCGTTCGTATAAATGAAAAGATGCACAAGATCCTTTTCGTGTACAATTTTGCGAGGAATATATTTACTAACAAAAGCTCTGTTCGAAAAATGAGCCTTTTTTTTTTTAATTTAAAATACGGCACAAATTGACTTTTGGAGGGGATGAAAGGGGGACGCGCCCCCTTACGAAGGGGAACTTTTCTGTTTCTGCTTCAAAACTTCATAAATTTTTCCCTCATTTGCTGATTTTCTTACTAATTTGCCGGGAGTAACCAGGAATAGCTCCTGGATATCTGATGATGGATAAATTCCGAAACGCGTAATATGAGCAATAAAACCATTCCATGTCTGATGTTTGACTTTTACAACTGCGGCCCATTCATCCTGAATGTACTGATTGTTTTCATTTCAAGTTTGACGTCAGATAACAAATGACAAAAGAAATATTTTTTCGTGTGATGTAATTACAAATTAACAGTTTTCGGATTTTTTCCTTTACTTGAGCTGTGAAACCTTGCTTTTTGCCAAATTGCTTGATTCTAGGTCAATGGGAAGTACCCTTCAGATTTCGATGAGTGAGTTTGCAAGTATCAAAATATGTCGGGGTTTTAGCAGACAGACGAACAGACAGATTAGATTAAAAAAAGGCAAAAAAATTCTTTAGTGTGATGTAGTTATACCACAGTTCTCAGATTTTTTCCTTTAGTCGTGCTTTGAAACCTTCCTTTCAGCCAAATTTCACGAGTCTAGGCCAACGGGACGTACCCTACAGGTTTTTATGAGTAGTTTGCAAGTATAAAAATATTTGACATAAACGGCCGTACCTTTTGAGTATATTGACGTAGAAGATTCAGTGGTTTACACCAGCAAGGGGTCATAGATCTCAGGATGTGACATAAATTTCAGTTTAATACGTCTACTCGATGGTGAGATATAGGGTCTTTAACAATCGGACAAGCTGACAGACCGAGGGACGGACAAGAAAGCTATCCTCTAGTGATTCCGTTTTTACCGATTGAGGTATGCAACCCTAAAAATTGATTAAACATGGATAGAGACTGCGCTTGATGTGTACGGATGCAGGGGGAATTGGCTCGTAAAAAGCTGGAAACTGTGTTGGTCACAGTCTTGAAGCTGCCGCTCTGGGCTGCGGTGGTGTTGGCCACGGTCACGAATGCTTTGGCAACTCTGGAGCCTATAGCATTGGCTGGGATTCCTCACGCAGCTGAGTCCTCCCATTTGTACGTCCCGGCCGATCGAACTTACCTGACGGCGATTGGTGACCAGTGGTAGGGTCTGGGGCCACGAATCTCTGAATGGAAGGCGAAAGTGGGACCGTCCGCATCGCCCGCACGGTTAAGGTCTTCCCCACTGCTGAAAGTACGTCTGAACCTGCTCGGAATACCATTTCCAGAAAGCTTCTGACACTGTACCACACAAGCGGATTGTAGTGTAATTGCGTGCTTATGAAATATCGTCTCAGTTATGTGACTTGATTCGCCATTTCCTGTCAGAGAGTTAACAAACAGTTCGTAGTAACTGATGGAAAGTCATGGAGTAAAACAGGAGTGATTTCTGTCGTTCACCAAGGTAGTGTTACAAGCCCTCTGCTATTCCTCATTTATGCAGAGTGGGTCACTAACTATTGCCACCTAGAATAACTCCGAAAGTATAATGGAAGCTGAAACGTTTGTGGGAAAAATGTTGCATGCGTCAAAGGGGGCCATAATTTAACGCTGGTTTTTTGTTGCTAGGTGGGGTCGCGTCAGACATGAAGGTCAACTTCGTTTGGTTGTTTTTTAAATAGGATGCTATAGTTTGGTACGTACTTTCTGATAGCAGCTATCGAGGCAAATCCAATGATGTGTAACAGTAAGGTCTTTGAAGGCCAACGAAGGTCAAAAGGTGGCATGAACGTCCATTTACAGAAGGTGTTCGAAGTGATGACCATTGGTATCAATGCAGTGGTGCGATCTTCGTATCATGGATTGAGTGGTATTCCTTATCACATCGGCACTTATCGAACCACATGCTCTGACAGTTCTTTCCCGTATGTCGTGCAAATACTAAATATACACCGAATACGGCGTATCCATCTAACATGCCACAGACGTGTAAACACCATTCGACGGTTTCGCAGTACAACACTAACAGGAACCGTGAGACAAATATCATCGAATCAAGCGAATGTGAATGATATATTCCTTTGAAGAACAAGTCCATATGCTTTTCATTTACGGAGAATACCAACGAAATTCAGTAAGAACTAGAGACTTATACAGTGAAAGATATCCTCAACGTACTCACCCTACGCATCGTACATTTAAATATGTATATGATACATTGAGAACATCTGGATCTTTAACGCTACAGAAGCATATCCGGCAAAGGAAGGTTACTAACGAGGAAACAGAAATTGGTGCTCTTGCCATTCTTGTTCGAGATCCTTGTGCTAGTTCGCGTCAAATCGCAAAGGAATCTGGCATGAGCCAGAGTAGTGTAGTTCGTGTTCTGTATCGCCATAAATTGCATCCTTACCATATCAGTCTCCACAAAGAATTAACTGGTACAGATTGTATGCGTCGCATTGAATTCTGCCGATAGGCTCAACTTCAGAATCAGACGGATGACACATTTATTAATTTGATTTTATTTACTAACAGGATACATTCACGAACCATGGAATTGTTAATTTGCATAACATGCATTATTGGGCAAATGAAAATCCATTTTGGCTGAGGCAAGTTGCACACTAAAAACTGTGGTCGGTGAATGTATGGTGTGGGATTCTGGATGACAGAATTATAGGCCCCTATTTCATCAAAGGAAATCTTTATGCTAGGAAGTACACCACATTCCTGCAAGAAACATTAGGTCTGTTGTTGGAAGAAATACCGTTAGGAACAGGGAACAGAATGTGGTATCAACACTATGGGTGTCCGGTACATTTTTCTCTGATGGCTAGAAATGAGTTGCAGAGACAATTCCCAAATAGTTGGATTGGACGGGGAGGAGATGAGTCGTGGCCGTCTCGTTCGCCAGATTTGACGCCTCTGGATTTTTTCTTGTGGGGATTCGTAAAAGACATTGTTTATAAAGACTTTTCAACTACACCTGAAGATATGCGAGAGAGAATTGTCAGAGCATGTGCTTCGATAAGTGCCGATGTGATTAGGAATACCGCTCAATCCATGATAAAAAGACTGCAGCACAGAATTGGTACCAATGGTCATCACTTCGAACACCTTCTGTAAATGGACGTTCATGCCACCTTTTTTACCTCCGTTGACCTTCGAAGACCTAACTGTTACACGTCATTGGATTCGTCTCGATAGCCGCTATCAGAAGATAAGTACCAAACCATAGCATCCCATTTAACAAAAAAAAATTGACCTTCATATCTCTGAAGCGACCCCACCTAGCAACAAAACACCAACGTCATATTATGGCCCCCATTGTCCCATGCAACTTTTGTCCCACAAACTTTTCAGCTCCTATGATACTTTCGGAGTTCTTCTTGGTGGTAATAGTTAGTGACTCACCCTATATAAACGCTTTAGGAGACAATCTGAGCAGCCGCCTTAGGTTGTTTACAGGTGATACTGTCGTTTATCGTGTAGTAAAGTCATCAGAAGATCAAAACAAATCGCAAATCAATTTATAAAAGATATCTGTATGATGCGAAAATTGGCAACTGACACCCTAAATAATGAAAAGTATGAGGTCGTCCACATGGATGGTAAGTAGGCTGTTTATGTTTTCTTATTGGCAACGTTACGTAGCGCTCTGTATGAAAATCACTGGCTGTGCTGTGTGCAGTCTGTGGCTAGTTTGCATTATTGTCTGCCATTGTAGTGTTGGGCAGCTGGATGTTATCAGCGCGTAGCGTTGCGCAGTTGGAGGTGAGCCGCCAGTAGTGCTGGATGTGGGGAGAGAAATGGCGGAGTTTTGAAATTTGTAAGACTGGATGTCATGAACTGCTATATATTTATTATGACTATTAAGGTAAATACATTGTTTGTTCTCTATTAAAATCTTTCATTTGCTAACTATGCCTATTAGTAGTTAGTGCCTTCAGTAGTTTGAATCTTTTATTTAGCTGGCAGTAGTGGCGCTTGCTGTATTGCAGTAGTTCGAGTAACCAAGATTTTTGTGAGGTAAGTGATTTGTGAAACGTATAGGTTAATGTTAGTCAGGGCCATTCTTTTGTAGGGATTTTTGAAAGTCAGATTGCGTTGCCCTAAAAATATTGTGTGTCAGTTTAAGCACAGTTATGTATAATTTTTCTAAGTGGACGTTTCATATGGCGACCCTGCCAGGATACCTCACTGGAATCATCTGATTTTTTCTTGTAGTTTGTGTGATTAGTGTAGCTTTTGTTTATTGCTAGTGCATAATTATAGAGAGAATTTCCTTTGTAGTTGTAGTTTTTCATTGTTGTACAGTAAAATAGTTGTGGCATGCATGTAGATTTGCAGTAAGTATTTCGCAGCTGCACTTGCAATTAACGAGATATTATTTTCAGTGCTACGTTAATGTGTTCTCTTATTTTTGCTCTTCAAATTGTGCTTTTCTGTCTTATCGTGTGAAATATTGTGACAATAATGGCATGTGAAAAACGTAATACTAGGCTCCAAAGTAAACTGAGAAGTGACAGTGAAGGCGAAAGCAGTGTGTTAGCGCCACCGAGTAATGAATTAACTAATGTTCAAAGTAGTAATTTAGTAATTGTGCATAGGGAAATGGAGCGGGCTGCAAAAAATGGTGTAGACAGTGAAACAATTAGTGAACAGCGAAGCATTATCGATCGATCGGTCGGCAACAGCTTGCCTCAGGAATCTGAAATGACAGGACACAACCTTGCAAATACTGTAGATTCAGGTTTTGCGTCCTCACCGTTTTCTCAAATAAGTCAAGACACATTTTCTGCTTTTCAAACTCCGAATATTGCCGGTTCAAATGCATTGCCAAATAGCACTGAGGAACATGTTTCAGACACCAGTGCGTTGTTATTACAATTAATGCAACAAATGGGACAAAAGCTTCAAAAGTTAGACATAATGGAACAAAATCTTCAAACGTTAGACGCAATGGAACAGAATCTTCAAAAGTTAGACACAATGGAACAAAATCAGAGACAAACACAGCAAAAGCTTCAAAAGTTAGACACAATGGAACAAAATCAGAGACAAACACAGCAACAAAATCTTCAAAAGTTAGACACCACACTTGAACAAACACTTGAAGATTTAACTACTGAGTTACATAACATTGAATTGAAATGTCAAAAAGTCTGTAATGACGTAAAAACACAAATATGTGAGCATTTTCAACCTATTTTTTTTTTTTTTGCGGCATGAAAATGCATTACAGAATCACGAAGCAGCCATAAAGGAACTGCGAACCATTGTTCATGAAAATCATGTACCTTGTGGGCTACAATTGACTCAGTTGCATCTACCGATTCGGTTACGCAACTTGCAAAAACTCAGGATAACTTAAAGGACACAGTAGATTCGATTTCAACACAAATGGACACTCTGAATATTGGTTCAGAAAAACACACTGAGGAAATGTGTTCACTATCGGAGAAAGTAGTCGAACTTTCGGATCAGTTCACTAACTTATCTACAAAGGTAGATGATGATCTGAATGACACAAGACTCGTAGCCTTCACGGACACTGAAGAGTATGAACAAATTAGAAAATTCAAACAAAATCAGAATCAAATCAATACACAGTACAAACGAGAAATCCGGGAAGTACAAGATCAGTTGGCACAAGTAATACAAGAATTACATATTTCAGAGGACACTCGCGCTCCAGTACGGGAAGAGGGACATCGAAATATGGAACAACCACAAAATAATAACACAGGACACTTCGGAAATTATGAAAGAAATTGGCAAGGCGCATTGGATTTTGAGATGGAACCGCCGAAACGAAGTAACAATGAGCGATGTGCGACTCGCCGACACGATAATTTTGACTATAAGCTGTTCATTACTACACGTAAATTCAAAACATTTAAGAATTCTGACAACGACATTCATCCACAAGCATGGCTCCATCAATTCTCTCAATGTTTTCCTCCCAACTGGTCATTGGAGCACAGGTTAGAATTTATGTGTGGCTACTTGGAGAATGAACCAGCTGTAAGAATGCGATCGGTCATTCACGATTGTCACAGTGAAGGAGAATTTTATCATGCCTTCCTCTCAGCGTATTGGTCTCAAGCTACACAAGACCGAGTAAAACATAGCATCATAACGATGAAACGTTTTGAACAATCTGAATTTTCCAGTCTTATGAAATATTTTGAAGACATGTTGCATATAGAATCAGCATCTTTCAAACCCATACAGCCCCTCAGAACTCATTCGCATTTGCTTAATCAAACTGCCTGAACATTTACGACATATTATTTTAGCAGGACGTTGCAAAGACGACATTGAAGCTTTTCAGGGACTGTTACAAGAACTGGAAATTGACACTAACAATCGCGGAACGCGAAAACAGGAACACAACAATTACAGGTCACATCTGTCGCAATTCCGCGATGACAGATATAATACACGACAAGGCTATTCTTACAACGTAAATCGTGACCAAAACAGACACCACCCATATGACAACTGTTGGCAGAGTAGTAATAATTACAGGGAAAGATCACCTCTCCGCGGTAATGACTATCACAGAGACAATCAGAGAAACAGACAATATGGGAACCAAAATAATTATTATCAAGGGAGGCAGAATAACTTCATATGCAACGGTCCAGCGCGCAGTTACGATTCAGGGAGAAATTCTCCACCACGTGACTGACAAGAAAGAAACTATGGAATCTATCGACATGACGACAGACGATATGATCGTAACGACAGACCTGAATTGCATCAGAACTGGCGGGATTCAAACAGAACAGGGCCCTCTCGACAAGGTGAATTTGTAGAAGTTAGGTCTCCGAATCCCAATAACGACGCGCGCCAACAAAGACACAATAGGCAATGACTCATACCGCTGGCAGCCACAAAACGTACTTATGAAACTTACAACGCAGCTGGCGTAGCTAGTAATTACGTAAAAATGGAAGACATTAGGGAGATCTTACTCCAGGAACACGACGTAAAACATAACAACATTGCATATCCTATGATTCACATTACTGTAAATGACGTAAAATTTATGGCAGTACTTGACTCTGGCAGCCCCATCACAGTAATTAGTGAAACAGCTTTTAGCAAATGCAACAAATCGAACGATTGCCCCACACTTCCGTTACGTAAGATTAAATTACAAGGTGCAGTCATTGGAAAAAGTGTAGATGTACGCCAACAAACCAACTTAGAATCCTTTCGTCAAAGCCACAGCTTCTCTATGAACTTTCTTATTGCTCCATTATTGTCGACGGAAATTATATTGGGAGTAGACTTTTTGAATGAATACAAAGCAATCTTAAACTTTCACGATGCTGAAATAAGTTTAGAGAAAGAAGGTAAGTCAATAGCTTTGAAATTTGAAGATTGGCTCTCAAACCATGACGAGGAAATTAATCGGCTTTACCTTCTGTTAGACAACAGTTCGGAATTTTCACTCTGCAAGTACTGACATATTTGAAACTAATGAGTTAATTCAGAATAAAATTCAAACAATTGAGAATTGTAATGACACTGACAGGCAGGACTTTTTGCGATTTTACAAGTACATTCCACAGTTTTTACTCACAAAACAGGAACAATCAAGGGATTTCAATACCAATTTCGTGTTCGTGAGCATACTAAACTTTGTGTTACACCATACGTAATTCCAGCACATTATAGGTACCGTGTTAGAACAGAAATACAATCTATGCTTGACAAGGGCATTATTGAGCCTGCAGTAAGCTCATACAACAATCCATTACATGTTGTTGAGAAGAAAAATGGATCGATCAGGCTTGTCTTAGATTCGAGACAAATCAATACTATCATCATTCCTGAAACAGACAGACCGCAAACGTTGGAGGAACTTCTTCAAAATTTTAATGGTGTAAAAGTGTTGTCTTCTATTGCTCTCAGATCCAGCTTTTATCAGTTCGAACTTCATCCAGAATGTAGAAAATACACAGCTTTCCCTTGTTTCGGTGTTTGTTATCAGTTTCGGAAACTTCCTTTTGGTTTGAACATTTCTTCGGCAGCATTCATTCGCGGGCTAAATTCCATATTACCTGAGTTCTTAAAACGTCACATCACCTTACATGTGGACGATATTCTAATAGCAGAAGTTTCATGGGAACAACATAATCGCATCCTCAACAGTTTGTTACGTATTTTTGCAGAATCTGGAATTACAGTTAACTTGGAAAAGTCTGAATTCGGTAGGTCAAAGGCGAGGATTTTGGGACATATTATTTCTTCTGAAGGCATTCAGCCGGATCCTCAAAAGTTAGAAGCAATCAGAGCCATTCCAGTTCCATCCACAAAAAAACAAGTCCGCAGTTTTCTAGGTCTTGTAAATTTTTACCGTCGTTTTCTGAATATGCAAATTCTAGTTACACCAAAACTTTGTTCTCTCACTGGAAAAAATACTATTTGGAACTGGGACGAACAAGCACAGCTGGAATTCAATTCTTTGAAAGAATCGCTACTTAACGCGCCAATACTAGCTCATCCAGATCTGTCACAAGATTTCTGCCTTAGCACGGATTCTTCTAAAGTCGGTCTTGGTGCCCATTTATGTCAAGAAGCCATAGAAAATGGCACTACCGTTCAGAAAACCATTGCTTTTGCTAGCCGAGTGCTAACAAAATCTGAAAAAAATTATTCCGTTGCTGAATTAGAAGCTTAAGCTATCCTTTGGGCATTTAACAAATTCCGTTTCTTTCTTTCTGGCAAGCACGTAGAAGTATACAGTGATCATCGTGCATTACAATTTCTTATGTCTTCAAAATTGAATCATGACAGGTTAAAATGTTGGGCATTGTTTCTGCAAGAATTCCACTTCACAATAGTCTACATTCCCGGGAAGGAGAACATTGTTGCGGACGCACTGTCACGCGCACCGACTGGGCTTGAGAAAAGTAACACAGAAGGCAACCTCGAGAAAAATTTCAGTATTCTTTACATTCAGAAAGTCGCCTTTCAAAACTTCATCACCACATCTTTAAAGGACATTGCTCATGAACAAGATAAAGATCCGATTTGGAAAGACATCAAGAGAAAATGGCATGAAAAGACACACACACAGATTCGGCATTATTATCTGGTTAGAAACAACATACTGTTCAAACGCTGCACTGTTGATGACAAGCTATGGGTACTTTGCATTTCTGACGATTTTGTTAATAACCTCATTTGGTACATTCATTTCAGCTATGCACATTTTGGCCCACGAAAATGTTATCATATTCTTCGAACGACTTGTTATTTTAACAATATGGAAAAGAGAATTCGAAGAGTCTTGTCTATTTGCAAACTTTGTCAAAAGGGGAAACCATCTACTATCTCACATCGTTTCCTATCATTCCTTCTAAATTAAAAGAATTTGCTGCTGTTTATCTCTTGGGACTGCTTGTCAGAACATCTAATGGATTTTCGTTCGTTCTAGTCGCTGTTGAACTTACTTCAAAATTTGTTTCTTTCACACCGTTACGTAAAGCCACTGGACGGTCTGTATCTAACGCCTTTGTTAAAAATTTCTTACCTGAAGTTGGCCACGTTGCTAAAGTCATTTCAGATAACGGACCGCAATTCAGATCTGCTGTTTGGTCACGCATGCTTCGGAATCATTAAATCAAACCTGTTTTTATTTCATTGTACTCACCACATTGTAACCCGTCTGAACGGATTATGAAAGAAATCAATAAGCTTTGCAGACTTTATTGTCACAGAAAGCATCAGCATTGGGACAGATATTTACACTTATTTCAAAACGTGCTGATTGAAATGCCTCATGACTCCACTGCTTTACCACCTACTCTTGTACTGAAGAATGAAGAACCACCGAACAGATTCAGAGAGCTTGTACCTTTCCCAAATACATGTAAACTTCGACACAAAGACATAATTGAATTGGCTATTATAAATATAAAATCTGCAGCAGACAAAAGGAGAAAACTACACGGTAAAGCAAATGCAAAGAAATTATATATTGGTCAGAAAGTTCTCATTAAAGCTCATTCATTGTCACATAGGAAGAAACATTTGAGTCACAAATTCTTTCTTGTTTACAATGGACCTTACAGAATCCGACGTATACCACATGATAATTGCGTTGAAGTTGAAACCCTGCGTACTAGGAAGAGTAAAGGTTTACACCACATTTCACATGTAAAACCGTTTATTGTAAGATAATCTGCTTTTTAACTTTGTCTTTGCCATAAACCTTTCTCTTTACATTACTAGTATGCTTTGTCAGACTTAGAATCTGTTAACATGCAACAATGTTTTGAAGTTCACTATACAGTCTAGAACCTAGGGAACATATTTAGACAGTATTTACGAGTGCATTGTTATAGTGAACAGATGACACAGTGTTATTGTGTGTGTACATTCTTGCTTGTTAGTTGCACGATTACGTAACGACTATAAGGCTGACATACTTAGAACATGTACCAGTACTGCTAATGAGATTTTAAGGAAACATTTTGGTTTACTTGAAAATACATTCTGGATTTAAAGTACTTTCTGTGAGATACCAGATGACACAGTGGTTAGTTTATGTGACAGCTACACGATTTTATCACGACGCTACTAATGAGTGACAATTTACAATGTCGCTTTTGTGGTGCATCTGTTTTATATCTATACGGTTTTCTGAATTCTTCTGGAAAGTAAAACATGTTTTAGTAGTAACTTTTGTGGTATAGCTACAAGGAGACAGCCTTTTCCGTAGCACAACAATACGTTACAGCACAGTACTTTCTTCATCACGGCAATAAGCGTAACAACTAAGATATCTATACGCAAAGCATTTCACTTTTGTGTATCATGAGGTAAGTACATTGACTTCTGCAGAACTTAGCTTTCGGAGGACGATAACTACGACACTTCCACAGAGATTATCTTGCAACAAGATGCACAGTTTAGCGCTACAGTACACGTATTTGAGTGATAAATTTTGTACTTAAAACATTTATTTTTAAAGATATTTGAAGTACAATGATACAAAGGTTTTCTGTGATACATTTCATTCCATTGCTGTAATCTGTAACACCTAGGGGTATAATTACATTAATCCTCAGGGGGGTACACGCTTACTTTGT
This sequence comes from Schistocerca serialis cubense, assembly GCF_023864345.2. Taxonomy (NCBI): domain Eukaryota; kingdom Metazoa; phylum Arthropoda; class Insecta; order Orthoptera; family Acrididae; genus Schistocerca; species Schistocerca serialis. Next base: position 918,177,588 of record NC_064639.1, read on the forward strand.
GTACCATGTGTGTGGCAAGCACAAGGATCCCTAGCTAATATGGTATTTGCTTATACAACTTTACACATCGGTACCATATTTCTCCAACACAGAATTACACAGCTATCTGATTATTTAATAGAGAAACAAACATTTTTTTACTATGTTAGTGACAGATGTTTACGCAATTACACACTTGGATAACTTCACACTTATGAAATTGTATTTTGTATGTACTTTGTGAACGCTTCATATTTTTTCAGAACCATTGTGATGCTATGAGAGCTTTGATTGATGTATTTGGTATGGGATCATGATTTTTAAAGTACGTTTGAGGTAGATGACTCTTTAGAAATGAGCAGAGAATTTTTTGTAGGTTTTAAAATATTCAGAAAACTACGACGATTTTGAGATGTGATTGATCTGTTAAGATATTATTATGACGACGATGTATATTATGCTGTTGCGGTATATTTATGATCAATAAGCCGATGCTATATGAGTTATTTGATTATGCTATGTATCTGTTATGATGAAATATTGAAGAAGTGTCGACGAATAAGGTAAGGAATAATGAGTAGTGGTTAGGGACTCTGGTTTGTGAAAAAGGATGATGGAAACCAAGAATCGTACTTTAAAGAGTTACGAAATGTGTGTAAATGCGTGAATGTATCACAACGCCGACGAAAATTTTTTGGACACTATTATATTTAAAAGATTTTGTTTCTACACATTTCTAACGCAAATTCTCGACCTGTGAAATTTTATATGAGACTGTCACTGTAGTGCAAACTGCTGTCGTAAATGTTTCGGTAAGAAAGGTAAGTGACCTTGACGTAATGCGTTATGGGCGACCAGCTGTGCAAGTCGCCTGGAGAAAAAGCCATTAGGTAAAAAAAAAAAAAAAAAGAAAAAAAAAATTGTAGAAAGCATCGCAAATACGACACGCTCATTACTTGGAAACATATCGTACTTTGTGCTACTTACTGAAATGCTTATGAATTGATGGGAAATATTCTTACATCTGCAAACCTGATTATGACAAGTGTCTTTCTACGAGAGTTGAGAGCTACTGACTTAAGAAATGCCACATAGCTTTTGAATGATGTTTTTATGCTTTGGTTTGCGTAATTGCTTATTTCATTTGATGTCTGTTTTCCAGCTGTGTTGCAGCATTGCTTTTATAAAATAAACATAAATGCATTTGCTAATGTGAACACTTTCTGTCAACAGATCTATTAAATAATTATTTTCTGATCCACATTCTTCGAAAAAGGAGCTCTTGGAATGGAAAGAACAATAAGAAGGGACTAATAACAGTAACTGCATATATAATTTTCTTTTCAAGTACTTGGTAATTTTTTGTAGAATTAGTTTTTGTGGTGCACCACTTTAATTACATAGACATTAAGATGTGAATAGACATTTCCCTTATCTGCATTGTTGTCTTTAGTGTACTATTTTTACTGCTTGAGCTTTGTCATGTTTAGGTATAAGTTATTGCATTTGCTGCTGCTGTGTGCCAGGCATAGTGCTACTAAATTTAACTTTGTATTACTCTGTTAAGCCAGTTTCACTACTGATATATTTTTCTTGTTGCTGCACATTGGCTCATATTAGTTGTAATTTTGCATTTTATCTGTTAATTTAGATTTATGCTGCTTGCTTTGCCAATTTGTATTTTTTTGTTGTCATTGCTGTTTGTGTTAATTTTTTATGTGTTGCTGCATTGCCTTGTCCCATAGTTTATGCATCTGAGCTCAGTAGATTTAGGTTAGCTTAAGCCGGGGTAGGTTATGTAAGAGAACGAGTTGTGATGAATTGGAAGAAATGCATTGAGAAGCTATAAGAAAATGGTTTGGCCAAAAAGTATTTTGAAAGAGGGTATGAACAAAAAAGTAGGGTTCAGGGACAACAGGTTTAGGTAGGATTTTCTTGGAAATAAATGATGAGATAAGATAATGGAAAATAAATAATAAGGTAAGAAGTATGTGAACATATACATACAGAAAGCAAGCTTGGATAGGATTTTTTTGGTGGAAACAAATGTTGAAATATGACGAAAGATCTATGGAATGAAGTTTTGGGTTGGACTGCAGTACCAAACGTCATACTGAAAACAAACCCTGTCCTGTATTTTTGTGTTATTATACTATGTATATTTGTTTTTTTCTTGTCTTTATGTGTTTATCTGATACGATTTATGTTGTAGAATTTTTCTAATACCCAGCTACATTCACTGTGATGAGGAATACTGTTATCCTCAAATATAATTTGCATTAATAATATGTTATTTTCTTTGTAAAGACATTTAGACATTATTTATTCTGTTCTGTTTTAATGCTCATGTGTGAAGTTGATATTTCGAAAGTTATTCTGATCTTTTATGTATGTGCTCATGTCATAATTCCTGTAACACTGATGTATATGTTATTTCGATTCTTTTGTAAAGCCTGTACTCTGTTATCTGTATTGTTATGATCTTTAATGATGTATTTTGTACCTTCGTAATTGTATTCTTCTGTTATAAAATTGCAATTGACACCAGTTCATCATATTATTAACTTGTAAGTTCTATTTCACTGCACACGTTTCTGTTGGTCATAGTATATGGACAATATGTGAGAAGTAGGGACTGTTAGTGTTTGCACATGTGTTAATAATTCAGCAAGGGACTGGATAACAGCATTGCTGGTTCTAAGGACAATTCCAAAAACTTTTTGAGTGCACGAGTGGTGGTTATGGACTTGCTATATTATCCGCAAGACTCTTCAATGGTGATTGTGCACCTGCACAGTCGCAACAGATGGCTGCTGGCCGTCTCTACAAGGACTACAGTGGGTCTGCCCTATGATGACCCACCAATACCATTATTTCTACAAGGATTGAAGTGGGTTTGCACCTTTGATGACCCACCAATACCATTATTTCTACAAGGACTGAAGTGGGTCTGCACCTTTGGTGGCCCACCAATATCATACTCTCTACCAGGACTACAGTGGGTCTGCTCTGTGATGACCTACCTACCAATATTCTTCAAAACTTCGACTGACTCTGCTGTGGGTTTGCTCTGTTGTGGCCCATTACCGGTCTGCATGTCAAGAGTCAGCACTGTCTTTCTGTTGGAAGGACAACACTACTTCTTCAATACGGCATGGAAATCCACTACCTCCGTGTGAATTTTCTTTTACTGCTCAGACTCTGAGAAAGACACTGCAATTTTACTGTGATGAATGATCAGGACTGTCTTTATGGACTGTGAGAAAATTTTAGCTTTTGACCAACAAGTGTGTGCATTTGATATCTTTGTTATTGTAATTATGAAAAATTTTATCAAATCATTATTGGCCACTGCCCAAAACAATTTGTAAATTTTTTTGTGGGGAGCATTGGGGCTATGTAAGTAGGCTGTTTATGTTTTCTTATTGGCAACGTTACGTAGCGCTCTGTATGAAAATCACTGACTGTGCTGTGTGCAGTCTGTGGCTAGTTTGCATTGTTGTCTGCCATTGTAGTGCTGGGAAGCTGGATGTTATCAGCGCGTAGCGTTGCGCAGTTGGAGGTGAGCCGCCAGCAGTGGTGGATGTGGGAAGAGAAATGACGGAGTTTTGAAATTTGTAAGACTGGATGTCATGAACTGCTATATATATTATGACTATTAAGGTAAATATATTGTTTGTTCTCTATTAAAATCTTTCATTTGCTAACTATGCCTATTAGTAGTTAGTGCCTTCAGTAGTCTGAATCTTTTATTTAGCTGGCAGTAGTGGCGCTTGCTGTATTGTAGTAGTTCGAGTAACCAAGATTTTTGTAAGTGATTTGTGAAACGTATAGGTTAATGTTAGTCAGGGCCATTCTTTTGTAGGGATTTTTGAAAGTCAGATTGCGTTGCCCTAAAAGTATTGTGTGTCAGTTTAAGCACAGTTATGTATAATTTTTCTAAGGGGACGTTTCAGAGTACTAAAAGAAATCTGTTATATTTCGGTTACACGAGAAATCAGTCAAATCTGAAGGCCGTGAATTCAACTAAATACATAGTAATTACGAACATTTTAAATTGGAAAGAATATATAGAAAATATTGGGAGAGGGGGGGGGGGGGGAAGGGCAAAACAAAGACTGGGTTTTATTGGCAGAACACTTACAAAATGTAACAGATCTACGAAAAAGACTACCTACACTACGCTCGTCCGTCCTCTTTTGGAATACTGCTGCCCATTCTGGCATCCTTACGAGATGGGATTAACGGAGTACATCGAGAATGTTCAAAGAAGGGCAGCATGTTTTGTATTGTCGCGAAATAGGGGAAAGAATGTCATTGACATGATGCAGGATTTGGGGAGGACATCATTAAAACAAAGGGGTTTCTCATTGCGGCGTAATCTTCTCACAAAATTTCAGTTACCAAATTTCTCCTCCGAATCCTAAAATATTTTGTTGCCCTCATACATAGGGAGAAACGATCACCATAATAAAGTAAGTGAAATCAGAGCTCGCACGGAAATATATAGGTGTTCGCTTTCCGCGCGCTGTTCGAGATTAGAATAATAAAGAATTAATGTGAAGGTGGTTCGATGAATCCTCTGCAGGGCACTTAAGTGTGATTTGCGGAATATCCTTGTAGATGTAAATGTACCTGCAGGAAGCGACTACTAGTATAGTGGAGCACTGTGGTGTGCACATGTGGGATAGAGAAATCCCTGCACAGGCCAGATGAGATGCGTTCTGATTCTAGACAGGTTAGTATTCGCTGAGGCAGATCGGGGAAAGAAAATTTTATAGAAGGCTATCGGAACTAGTCTCGGTTATAAACGGTAACAATGACCACATAGTTCTAATGATACATACATGGCTGAAACAAAATTTTAATAGCAATGAAATTCTTAACTCTGACTCGAATGCAATGAGTAAAGATAGGTCGTATGCTGGCGGTGGAGATGTGTTTATAGTCATAAAAAACACGATACTATCTAACTAGACTAGCACAGACTCCAAATTAGAAATAATTTTGGTGAAGATAATAAAGGTGAATCAAATACGGTCATCGGATTCTTTTGTAGACTTCCTGCATCAACAGCAATGATGGCGTAACGTTTGATGGGAACCTTGGAGAATATTTCGCGTAAATTTCCTGGCTATTTTATAGTTTTAAGTGAATATTTTTACTTACCGGCTATAGTCTGTAAATGCAAGTGATTACAGCTGGTGGTAGGGACAGGATATGGTGTGAAATTGTTGTTAAGTGCCTTATCCGAAAATTACTTTGAGCAGTTACTCAGATAACCGACTCGTGAAGGCAGCCTCTTAGACGTGCTGGTGAGAGACTCGTACTTTTCGACTCGGCTTAGAACAGGCATTCAGTTATCACAAATCCGTTACAGTATCAGTGAATATAGCTGTAAATAGGAATACAAAGAAAGGTAGGAAGACATTTCTATTTAGAAAGAGCGACAAGAGGCAGATTTCAGATAGCCTAGAGATCAACATGAAAATTTCATGTCCAGCACTGACGTTGTTGAGCATCAATTGACACAGTCCAAGAGCATCATACAACACTCTTTAGATGGGTATTTGCCGAGAAAAGTTGAGACGGATTGAAAAGATCCTCCGTGGTTCGACAACCGTATCAGAAAGCTGCTACGAAAGCAAAGGGAGCTGCACCGCAAGTTTAAACGTAGTAAAAGTCGCACAGACAAACAAATCAGCGTAAAGATGGCCATGTGTAAAGCGTTCAACGAATTCGAAAGTAAAATTCTATCTACCGACTTGACAGAAAATTCTAGGATGATTTCGTCGATGTGAAGAAGAAATTTGGTAAATGCAAAGAAATCTTCAAATCTGAGTGTAGTCAGACCAGAGAGGTTGTAAAAGCTGAAACCAGTCAACTGATATTAATATTCAGGATGCCAGACAAAAAGTAGTAGAAAAGTGGTAAGATAACTTTACAGATGCCCATAAACTCCAACCATTCCATTTATACAGGTGAGGTACCTGTAGGTCAAACCGTAGTACCTAAACATAAATATAGCTTAAGTAACAAGAGTGAACCATCTGTTTTTAATAATAGTAGAGCTTTATGAATTAGCGGTGTATCACACTCATTAGCAGCAACAGGCCTGAGGGATGAATTTGCTAAGTATGGAAAGATACATCATGTGTGGATCTTATAAATCGTGCAACACCTGCAACAGAGGATAATGGCTATATTATAATGGTAAATAGTGAAAATGCTACAAAGTGTATTCACCTTTTACAAAATACTGTATTGCATGGAAGAATGTTAAAAATTAAATGTGCGAAGAGTTAGAGCCTAAGGTATTTGGAAACGTTAGACCTGTGGTCAAGACAGGAACAGCGAGAAACGATGAATTACTATCACCTAAGTTATTAGAAATGAGACTAATAAGTTAAGGTACTTTATGAAGTTTTGCTTGAGAGCTTGAGATAGGAAGCTGAGGATTCATAATCGGCTATATGTCTCTTCATCAGAAAATCTCTTATCTACCTTATCGATCGTCTTCCTAAGCTCAGCATGAAATTAAGACATTTAATCTTTACCAACAAAGACAATGTTACTATCTAGGCGACATTGAAATGTCTTGTGTCTATATAAATCTTCTTTTAGTATCATTGAAGAATTCTGTTATCAGCTTAGGTCTCAATACATTTATGAACGTCGTATTTCTTATTAATTCCTCATACGTCTTAAAACCATACAAAATATTTTTAGGTATATCGGATTTAACTGGTAGCGATAATCCTTCTTTGACTTTAACTTGGTTCTAATGTTATCGTAAGTTCTAAATTCTGAGCTGTTAACAGTTGTTACTTTCTCTATTTGTGAGCCCTCAGCCGCGACATGATTTCTGAACGATAATATCATTTTAAATGTCCACCAAGGTTGTCAATTCTTCATACAAGATGACGTTTACTGTATTACTTATTACGTCACATTCATCTACATCTAAATCTACTGATTACTCGGCAATTCACGATTAAGTGCCTGGCAGAAGGTTCATCGAACCACTTTCGAGCTAGACTGAAGAGCGAAAGAAACTGACACACCCTGCCTAATACGTTTTAGAGCCCCCGCGAGCACGCAAAAGTGCCGGACCACGATGTGGCATGGACTCGACTAATGTCTGAAGTAGTGCTGGAGGGAATTGACACCATGAATCCTACAGGGCTGTCCATAAATCCGTACGAGTACGAGGGGGTGGAGATCTCTTCTGAACAGCACGACGTAAGGCATCCCAGATATGCACAATAATGTTTATGTCTGGGGAGTCTGGTGGCCAGTGGAAGTATTTAAACTCAGAAGAGTGTTCCTGGAGCCACTCTACAGGGTGTCCCAGCTATCCTGTCCACCCAAAATATCTCTGGAACAATAACAGCTATTGGAAAACGACTTTCACCGGTATCAATGTAGGGCTGGGGCCCATGAATGTACTTACTTGGAAACATTCTAAAACGAAAGCATATGTGTTTTTTAACACAAACTTATGTTTTTCTTTAATGGACTTCCTATATTTTTTCTTCAGAAATCCATAGCACGACAAAGCACATACACAATGGCGTTGATTGCATCGCAATATTCCCATTACATCCCAAGATATTGACGCGAAGTTGACGCTTGAAACACCCGACATGCGCTGCTAGCGCACGTCCTGAAGCTCAGGCGTGAACCCCATGCTGCCCGTAATCGCGATGTGATTGACATGTGTAATCACACCTCCATACTTATCAAGAGGGACACTTACTTGTCAATCACATCGAGATTACGGGCAGCATGGGGTTCACGCCTGAGCCTCAGGACGTGCGCTAGCAGCGCATGTCGGGTGTTTCAAGCGTCAACTTCGCGTTTCAATATTTTGGGATGTAATGGGAATATTGCGATGCAACCAACGCCATTGTGTAAGTGCTTTGTCATGCTATGGATAGCTGAAGAAAAAATACAGGAGGTCCATTTAAAAAAACATAAGTTTGTGTTAAAAAACACATATGCTTTCATTTTAGAATGTTTCCAAATATGTACATTCATGGGCCCCAGCCCTACATTGATACCGGTGAAAGTCGTTTTCCAATAGCTGTTATTGTTCCAGAGATATTTTGGGTGGACAAGATAGCTGGGACACCCTGTATAGCAATTCTGGATGTGTCGGGTGTTGCACTGTCCAGCTGGAATTATCCAAGTCCGTCGGAATGCACAATGGACGTGACTGGAAGCAAGTGATCAGACAGGATGCTTACATACGTGTCACCTGTCAGAGACGTATCTAGACGTATCACGGGTCCTATACCACTCCAACCGCACCCGTCGCAAACCGTCACGGAGCCTCCACCAGCTTGAACAGTCCCCTGCTGACATACAGCGTCCATGGATTCATGCGGATGTCTCCACAGCCATACACGTCCATCCGCTAGATACAATTTGAAACGAGGCACGTCCGACCAGGCAACATGCATCCAGTCGTCAGCAGTCCAATGCCGGTGTTGGCGGGCTCAGGCGAGGCGTAAAGCTTTGTGTCGTGCAGTCATCAAGGGTACACGAGTGGCCCTTCGGCTCCGAAAGTCCATATCGATGATATTTCGTTGAATGGTACGCACGCTGACACTTGTTGATGGCCCAGCACTGAAGTCTGCAGGAATCTGGGGAAGGGCTGCACTTCTGTCACGTTAATTGATTCTCGTCAGTCGTCATTGGTCCCGTTCTTGCAGGATCTTTTTCTGGCCGCAGCGATGTCGGAGATTTGAAGTTTTACCAGATTCCTGATATTCACGGTGTACTCGTGAAATGGTCGTACTGGAAAATCCTCACTTCATCACCACCTCGGAGATGCCGCATCCCATCGCTCGTGCGCCGACTATAACACCATGTTCAGACTCGCATCTTGAAAACCTGCCATTGAAGCAGCAGTAACGGATCTAACAACTGCGCCAGACACTTGTTATCTTACATAGGCGTTCCCGACCGCAGCTCCATATTCTGCCTGTTCAGATATCTCCATACTTGAATTCGCATGCCATACCAATTTTTTTGACGCTTTAGTGTATTTCTTTACCATTCTACTCTCGAACAGCGAGCAGGAAAAACACATATTTAAACCTGTCGCGATGGCCGAATGTTGTTCTCCCGCACGCGAGTCCTATGTGTGCTAACCACTGCGCTACCCCGCTCAGTGAGACATGCAGGAAGTTACTCTGGGTGATTGCGGGAACAGACCTACAAGTGACATATTATGTGTTGCACAGCCTGTAGGGATACGATGATCGATGTCCTTGTCAATGAGCTTCCTGGCAGAAGGCGCTAACTGGCGATCCACAGCTTTTAGAACTTTCTACAGCCTCTGGTCTTTTCCAGCAGCCAAGGCATTGTTCTGTTGCGTCGACAATACGAATTAGTAGCAAGTGTCCAAAGGTAGTAGTGGGAGACACTCGGTGCAGTGAACTTGTAATGAAATAGTTGTGAGTCGGAAATATAATAAGTTGAGTTATAAAGTGTTTAACAGCGCATGGAGAGGATTATTAGGTTAGAATAGGAATGTTGAATCGTCCTTGACTTTTTTTTTTGTTAGTGAATGAATTAAGAATTTTTCTCCATCATCAAAGAAGTAAATGCGATACGATTAGGCATGTTTCTAATCTTTGGAAGTGGAATAAACTACGTTAAAGGGTATCAACGTATACTGAAGAAGAACCTTACAATCTTTTATGGTTAATTTTCTTGTAAATGATAAGCCACATCGAAACCAGGTGACAGTCTGCTTTATCGGTCGTGGCTATAGTTCGACAGCCAACCGTTAGGATAACGGTCAGACCACGTAAAATTAGCGGGGTTATAGTTTACAAGTAGCGTACCGTTCCACTATACAGTTTTCGAATTTAATAATCGCAAGAAGGAACCATACTGATAAACACAAGTCAAAAATAGGATAGGCACTGTGTGCACCAACAACAACAGTTGTTGATATGTACAGGAAAAAAATGGAAATGAGTGTTTGGCGTCAATGGCCGGGAGGCCCCTTACGGGGCAGGTGCGGCCGCCGTGGTGCAGGTCTTATCACATTCGACGCCACATTGGGCGACCTGGGCGCCGGATAGGGATGAAATGATGATGAAAACAACACAACACCCAGTCCCTGAGTGGAGAAAATCCCCGACCCAGCCAGGAATCGAACCCGGGCCCCTTAGGAAGGCACTCCGTCACGATTTTGAATTTGTTCGTGGCGGACGTGCGATGACACTCGTTCAGGTTGTTCGCTGATCCATTCACTCTGTTATTTATTACAGAAGGTAGCTAAACCCTCTGACCGAACACGCTGATCTACCCTGCCGGCAGCCATTCAGCTATCTGGGCGGACATATGTACAGGAGAAGCATGTCATGTGTGAAACAATGAAAACTATTATCAAACAGAAGAGGAGATCGGTTACAGTGGTACGGGACATCAGAACACATCTACAACGGCAGCGCAGCGAGCTACGTAATGATAATGAGCGTATGGCATTGGTGGCCGGGAGACCCCTCGCGGGGCGGTTCGGCCGCCGCTCCACAAGCTCTTTAACGCCACTACGGTGACTTGCGAGTGAATGAGGATGAAATGATGATGAAAGACACACAACACCCCGTCATCTCGAGGCAGAGAAAATCCCTAACCCCGCCGGGAATCGAAGCCGGGACCCCGTGCGCGGGAAGCGGCTACGCTACCACAAGACCACGAGCCGCGGACAGCGAGCTACGTCATCAAGCGGAATAACGTGTAAGCATCGAAAAAACTTTACTGGCGTAGTCGGTTGCATGTGGCACATCTGCTGTAGCATTTCTAAGCAGAAGCAGATGTGTATTTCTGTGTGTGGGGGGAAAAAACTAATGTACTGCGTCAGAAAGTGAAAATCAGTGTAAAGAAGCTAAAATAATAGAACATCGAGACAAAAAGTGAAAATAGTTTTACATTGCACAAGCTTCGATCCGAAATAGTCGTAGCAGAAAAAAAAGGTAGATGCAGATTCAGGAATCGCTGAAACATCTGGAACAGAATCTTGTTTCATCCATGGAGAGGGGAAGTGAAAGACAGTAGTACATCAATCACGCTTCCGCAGCTCTGGCTCTGGCCCATAGTACTGTATCTGCAACAGCAATCTGAGCAGCAGTTGGCACCACACTGACACAACGAACTGTTACAAACCGCTCACTTCAAGGACAGCTCCGAGTCAGACGTCCTGTTGTGTACATTCCACTGACACCAAACAAGACATACGTACAACATAATGAAATGATTAACACATCAAGTCGAAGAATCATGACAAAATAGTTGTAACAATACAGAAATTTATTACTTATGTTCGCCCATTAAGTTCTGTCTCGAGCTTCTTCAGTGCTGGCTGTTGGATCTGCTGCTTCCAGGGTCACTAAGGTCCCGTCACTCCACCTCTTTCGCGGGTGACCTCTTGGACGTCTATCAACTGGGTGACGTAGAAATTCTCTGTTATAAAGAGTGCCCTCTGCTCGCAGAACATGTCCTGCCCACTGCAGCCTTTTTCTTGCAATCACTCTCCCAACCTCAGTTTTCTTAAACCGCAGATACAGAACTATACAGTGTTTTCTTTCCCATCTTTGCAGTTGCTGCGTTGTACACCGGGCCATAATTTTTTCTTAAAATCTTCCTCTCAAACGCATTAATGCGCTCTTCCATTGTTTGTGGAGTTACTCATGTTTCACAACCATACAATACAACCGGTTGTACCACTGACATGTATAGCTGTATCTTGCTTTCTTGGGGCACGATGCGTGAAATATATAGGTGCTTTAAACTGTAGTACACCCTGTTCGCACTTATTATTGTTTGTCGAATTTCCTTCTCTACCTCACTTATATTCGACAATATTGACCTAAGGTATTTGAACTTCTCAACTCTTTGAAAATTATGAGCGACTGTATTGATGGCATCCGCATCATTTTGTCGACGAGAGACTACAATATACTTTTTTACTCATCGTTGAACAGTAACCCTAGTTTGCTAGCTTCAAGCGTTAATGGGGAAAAAAGAAAAGATTTTCTGTGAGTCGGGTTTTTTTTGTCTTAGAAGGTATTTCATGATTAGAATTATGGATGTAAATTTATCCTTCTCACAGACCACAAACATTTAGTGGCTGTCTTTAGATCGAAGGATACTGTTCCTATGCAGACAGCTCAACGTTTGCAGCGCAGGGCGCTACTTTCCTAGAATTACGACTACGAAATTATATTCACGTCCACAGCACAACACTCGAACGTAGATTTGCTTTCACGTTTGTGTCGCAAATCATATCAGTTCAAGTAAGTATCCCGACCGAATCTGATCAAATCTGACAATGAAAGTAATATTAAGTCGTTGTTGACAAACATTTTTCTGTAGGTTCTGTCTACGAAAGCCATTCCGACCTTTTCTGTTAAAATAATAGAATACAGTGATTTCCATTCTCTTCTTTCTTCAACCTCGGTTCTAGAATGTCGCATTACTCCAGTATCTTGAAGTCTGTTGTGAAACTATAATGCTATTTGAATTATATCATCTGTATTGTGTAGTACGGTGCATAACCTTACGTTCTCGTACTAAAGAAGCTTTTGTATATTACTTGGTCTTTTAAATTAGTTGAAAGTATTCAGTTTGATGACACTATTATCGCGCGTCATAAGCGCTCTATCGTCTTTTCATTTCATTATTTGTAACTCGAAACTTAAATCTGCTTTTATAAACTCGGTCCGATTATTATTATGCAAACTATTTCTTTGCGCTGACATTTAAAAACAACACAGATTCTAGTCACCAAGCTCGTTGCAGTCCAATGACGAGTTCTTGGCCTGCAGATAATTATTCCATGAGAATGAAATGAAACTCATAGTCTCTTATAGAATCTCTTAGACCACAAGAAAAGGTAAAAGAACCAATGCCTTATTTCTAATTTCATGATTAGATGTTTCCTTTTCTTATCGTCAAGTGGTGTATCTTTTCTTCTCTAAAAATGTAATTTCACGAACAAATTTAAAACAACACAACCCATAGTGGGAAATAAAAGTGTTACGTTACACTGGCGACAGTTCTAATTGACGAATGTATAACAGTTTTGTGTCGTTATATTGTTGCATGTTGTTTTTCTCTGTTTCATGTACTAAATAGAAACTGTAAAATACTGTACTGTCGAAAACGAACTGAAGTGAAGAAGAATATGTCTCATAAAAAAGAAAATACATTACATAAGAGAATTTCCAACAATTTAAGAAGCAAGGAGGAAAAAGGAACAGTAATAATTTTTGAAATTATTTATGTTCTTTACGCCACAACATATGAGGTAAGGACTAGAGTCCTGCATGACCGAGTAAGCTAGCACAAAATACGAGTTGGGGCGAGCACACACTAACTGGATAGGCTGCCCGCACTAGTTCTAGTGACCGAGCATAGAAGCCGTGACCGAATACGTAGCACGTAACTTCAAACACTTTATACGTGTCATTATCCGTGTGTGACTGCAGCCAGTACGGGCTTCTCATTTTTGGTGTCTCTCTCTCTCTCTCTCTCTCTCTCTCTCTCTCTCTCTGTAATCATGCAGCGCGAGGAAGCCCGTGCAGTAAGACGTAAGATTGACACCATTGATTACATAGACAAATGTATCCCCGAAATTTCGCTACTCTGTATTAAGTGATTAACATTGCAAGATCACAGCTTAATGTAAGCATGAGATAAGCCATTGCAAAAGGGAAATTCTGGTGCATTATGAGGTTCTTTAATTTTCTATTGTAACATCTGTCTTATCTCTTTGGTAGACGCTTCTTGTTCCGCCAGTGTAATGGAGTGAGAATTTTTGCCAAAATAAATATTACTTCCATTGTTATTGGTAAGTACCTACGATACCTGGCTTCCTATTGGAAAGTGTATATATTCCAGTAACAGTTCTTTTAGTCTGACCTGCTGTTGTGAGTTAATAGTTGATGACCTTTATCACTCTGTCCTTTATATGATCTTCGCCATTCGTCACAGTACTGCGGTGAGGAGGTTGGCTGCCAATATATATATATAAAGCTGTCATGCTATAGCGCGCACACGCACGTGTGTGTGTGTGTGTGTGTGTGTGTGTGTGTGATAGCATGACAGATTCATCACATTTGCTTCAGTACGAAGCTGTGAACCACTAATATCATCCAAACTCCTACGTGTCCGGATGAACGAAATGCTTGCGGCAAACGCTCATGAGAAGTGGTAAATCCCCGTTCGAGTTCTGGTCCGGCAAAAATTTTCAACTTTCGCCATTGCATTTCCACAATTCACTGCATGGGTGCAAGTTACTAGTTTCCCATCCGCCCTTTCCCTTTCCTGCCCGTTCCTCTATTTGATATACAGTGTTTACCGACATGCCGCAACCCGGCAACTGAAGCCAGTTTCTCGATAGTCTCAGAAGCCTGAGTATTGCGGTACTGAATAGCAGAGTATTTCACCCTTGCCTGATTACGTTTTGAGATTTCGTTTTTCCCTTCGATTGTGGTATATCTTCAGACGGCTTGGCTACGCCTTGGAGTTGTGTGGATTATTTGTTCACCTCGTGACCTCCACTGTCGTTCATTCACCTGTGGACCTGCCTGTTTTTGTTGCGCCGGTCTCCACGTTAGTGGCCATGCGAGTTGTTATAAAATGTTTTCCTTCCTATGTAGGGTAGGATATAAAACCTCCCGTAGTAGTTGTGTTTGTAATAAGGCTCTTTCTAATTTCATGTGTATGTAGATGTACCCTGTTACTTGTGGTTACTAGTTCCGTGCATCGATGATCTTGTGGGACAACATTATGTTATTGTTAAGTATTTAAACGGCCAGCAGTGATGTAGTGCATTTATTTATTTTGATTCTGAAGCTTTGAGCGTGGCGCTATGTGCAGACGTGGCAACTGAAATCCGAGGAGCTACACACATATATGCATCTTATAGAACCAAAGTGCAGTGCTTGTTTTTTTTATGTTACTGATGAAATGGCGCAGCTGCAGTCAGCGACGGATGTCGGTGGCACCAGCTGATACACGTTTCTCCCTTTCGGATGATACTGAAATACAACAGAATGGTGTAGCAAGATGTGATGTATTGTCCCTCTTTAAATTTTATATGGAAGTTAAGCTGACTCATGTCGTTTTTCACGTTATGAGGCCGGCCGGTGTGGCCGAGCGGTTCTAGGCGCTTCAGACTGGAACCGCGCGACCGCTACGGTCGCAGGTTCGAATCCTGCCTCGGGCATGGATCTGTGTGGTGTCCTTATGTTAGTTAGGTTTAAGTAGTTCTAAGTTCTAGGGGACTGATGACCTCAGATGTTAAGATCCATAGTGCTCAGAGCCACTACAGTATGTTTGTCATTTTTAATGAGACAGCTAAATCTATTTTCTAGAGATCTTAATTTCTCCTACATCTATTGAGTTTTGAAAGATTAAGCTGGTATTAATATATGAAAGATAGATTATGTATAAGCCAGGTGTATGATTTATAGATTCTGATGTTCTGAGTAGTCAAAGGACACATTATAGATTATGTTTTAAGATGTACAAGCTACCACCACCAGTAAATAAATACCCTGGGGTAAAGAGAGAAGAAGTTTTTTTTTTTCAGGCACCAGTTTTGCGAAAAGAGTGTTCAGCAGTCTTAACCGTAACTGTTACGAGGGTTACTGTTTTTCTCCGTGACCTTGTGAACGCTTACTAGCTGCGACAGCCAGAAAATATTATTTTAAGAAAATTTTCCCCACTGTTTATGAACTTTCTCTGCTCAGTGCACAACTTATCAACATTTACCACTTGAACCAACGAATGAGTGAGGACGGGAAAATTTGTGTTTAATATTTCGGGGCTGCTGCGTTTTTCATGCAGATTTGAAAAAGTGCTTGCCGTTAAGAGATATTTTTGTGGGAACTGTGTTTCTGAATTACATTTCCTTTGTCATTTAAGCAAACTATGGGATTAAACAATAAAATTATTTCTTAATTATACGTGACTGAACAAATTAGCATAGCTTTAAAAAATCATTCATCGCCAAGAATTTCCATGCGAGGATTACCTTGTGACGATGTAAAAGTACATGTATTTACGAAATTTGATATTGCAATTTTTTCAGCTGTTGAAGAGCAGGAGAGTTGAGAGGCCTGCATGAAGAATGTCCTTCCCCCTTGGTGCTGACTTTAAAGAAGGCCAATTGGCCATTTACCTTGCCCACGACCACTGGAAGGCGTCAAAAGGAGTCGCCAGCACATAGCAACTCTTTACACTGTCCCCCTTGATCGGGAGTTGACATGCAACAACCCCGTTCGGATCTTTAACCACGACTTAGACAATTTTGTGGTACTGTTGTGTGACACAATCATGACAAGAGAAAATGCACACACTTGTGATGTAAAATAATCCGTTTTTACTGAGCGCATGCTCAATGGAGAAATTTCTGTTTACTTTTGTTGTATTATTCTCGCAGGGGGGGGGGAGGATGGGGGGGGGGGGCGGAATCCTTTTGTAAACGTGTGCTATTTTTGAAAGAACGTCATCGCAAGGAAAAAATAGTTTAATGCAACGTAAGTAACTGTTTTAGAAACTGAATCTGTGGCAAATATCACCATAATTTGCAGCAACTTATGCTGAGAGATGTGTGTCTATCTGTACAGTGTTTGTATCAGGTCACTACAAAAAGCTACGGCACCCTACCTTCAGAAATAAGTTTTCTTGCCGCCAGATTAGTGTGATGTTTGATTAACATAGCTGCACACGTATTTAATAGGCTACTTTTTTCTTATGCAAACACACTTAATTTGGTGATCCAATTTGTTAGCTATTATGGACACATGGAGATGTAAAGTCACTTGTACTTGTCAGATGAGCTGCTCTTTTCCAACCATGTTTTTTGCCAAAAACCAATTGTTTACCAATTTCTGTTTAAGTGCAAGACATAAGGTACTGTAATTACCCTGGCTCTTTTTTTTTATTCTTTGTTGTATAAATGAAACAGGCATTTAGCCACCTTGACGGCTCATGTATACTTGCTATAAGATTGAAAGGGGTCTTCTTTTCACTTTTGTTTGACTAAATCAGTTAATTTGTTGTATGGATACTTAAACCAAGTGGCGGATGAAAGGGGGCGACTTTATTCCTTTTTAAAGAAGGACAAAGCAGTGATGTAACATGTTTGATATCTGTTACAGTTATGGGCTAATTAATTGCGGAGCTTGGTACATGTTGCTGGCAGGGGAAAGTATTCCATTTCTCGCCGGAAGGGAGTATGTCTGGAGCGGTCAGCAGTCCTGTAGTTTCGGCAGAAGGCTTTCCATGATGTCTCAAAAGCAGACAACGAGTGCCTCCTGGTGGCTTGCAGCCAGTTTTTTCAGAAATTGGTCCTGTTTCCAGAATTGCTTATTGTGGACAGTTCCAGGTGCTGATCTGCTTGCCACAGGTATGGTGCCGCCAGTCACCATAGCTTTCCCCTGAGGGCGCTTCAGAGTGAAATTTGCCTTTTTGTCCACACATTAGAGGGGAGCTGTCTACCGGCGCTACCCGGGCGCGAGAAATTTCGGTGGTTCCCTTCAAAATTACGGACTGTCCACTTCAACGCAACATCCCTGCTGCCAGATGCAGTGTGGATGGTGCTGAGCGCTCGAGAGGTAATGCTCAAAACCAGTATCAACCTCATGGGTCGTAATGATGCTTTTTGCAGGTTTTCAGTGGGAAGTTCCTGCTGTTTTCCCCGACTTTACGTAGAAAACGGAACATATTCGTTTTTACTATATATGAAGGTAGTATCCGTTCCCGAAAGAACGGATACCTTTGATGACCGCGCAGCTTCTCCAGAATGAAATGATAATTCAATCGACACCCTAGCTTCAAACGGGCGTTGATATACGTCAGTGTGGACATATTGAAAATGTGTGCCACGACCGGAACTCGAACCCAGGATATCCTGCTTACATGGCAAACGCTCTATCCATCTGAGCCACCGGTGAGAGGAGCGTGCCCTCGGCGGCTTAGATGGATAGGGCGTCTGCCATGTAAGCAGGAGATCCCGGGTTCGCGTCCCCGTCGGGCCACACATTTTCAATATGTCGCCAATGATGCATATCAACGCCTGTTTGCAGCTAGGGTGTCGATTTAATTATCATTATATTCGTTTTTCAGATTGGCACCATCATTCAACATCGCCTTCCATTGGAGCTTAGGAATTGCCAGGAGTTCTGGAGACAATTTAGAGTGGATATTTTTCGATTCTCGTCTATCCTCTGGCGCTGACCGGCGGCCTCTCGATGTATTTGAAGAACCTAAGTTGCACTCAGGCAGTATCAGAATCCATCCTCCGAGCAGCTCAGATTTATGTTATTTGGTTATGCGTCTTGAATGCTCAGCTATCTACAGGGTGCGTGAGAAATCGCTCCCTAGTTATAAATATCCATAAGTTTTGTAATTATTGATATTTATTAACGAACGTTGTTGTGGTACAAGATCTCGGAGAATACCTTGACCGTCCTTAGTGTCTTCTTTATGGTAAACGACGAGATGGCAGGAAATTTGACTTTACAAGAGCGCGCAGGTTGCTTCGCGTTTTGAAGTGTGCCGATCTGTAGCCCATGTTCAGCGGCAGCGGCAGGGCCTTCATAGCCCTCGTGCCACACTTGATGCTAAAACCATTAGGAACTGTCACACCAAGCTAACGACAACTGGGTAAGCGCAGTTCTGGTAAATCAACACGCCAGGCAGCTCGTGAGATGGAATAAGCAGGCACGCGGTGAGTATTGTGTTAAAGAAGGACCTGATCTGGAAACCCCAATATGATCAGGAGTTATCGAGAGAGGATTTAGAGAAGCGGATGGAATATGCGCAAATGATGCTGTCACGGCATAACGATAGGCCAGATTTGTTCAAGAAAATTATTTTGAGCGTTGGGGTCAATCGACACAACTGCCATTATTGGACGGAAACAAATCCAGAAATTACAATCAAAAAATCACAAAATCGACCAAAATTGACCTATGGAGCGGTATGACCGCAGATCATCTCATTGGCCTATTAATACTGCGACACACCGTGAACAGCGACCGGTAACGCCTGATGCTGAATGAATGTGTGTGGCCACTAATATCACCAATGGACAATGTTGCGGATATTCTTTTTCAGCAGGCGGAGTACCATCTCACTTTGTCTGCGTCTTTCGTGACTGGCTGGATGAACATTTTCCAGGATGTTGGCTTGGACGGCGAAGGTCCCATGAATGGCCCCCTGTGACTTCTTCTTGTAATGTTGCGCAAAGAGGAGGTATACTGAACAAACCCACGGCCTCTGGACGAATTAGAGGAGAGGATCACAGTTGTCCTCGGAAATGTAAATGTGACTTCAGTGCAGAAATCACTTGATGACATTCCTATACGTTTACGTCGTTTAGTCGACAGCGCAGAAGCATCTGTGGAATTGTAGTGTAGTACACATACTCTCATGGTCCTGAGAACCGACTTCAACTGGTTCGGTGTACAAATATTCATTAATAAAAAAATTTATGCACATTTAAAACTAGGAAGCGACTTCTCACCCACCCTGTATATTAAATATTTGTCTTATTATCTTGCTTTTGCAACCTGTTGAAGTCTTACTAGTTTTGCTTCCAACAGTCTTCCAATTAAACACCAGTCCACGAAGTTTAGAATCATTTTAATTTGCTATAGTTTTCAGAAAATTTGTCAGTATTATTCATTATCAGTTGACCATTTAATTGGGTTAAATAAAAGTTTTGTCCTCTCGACCTGACTTACGTTTCGAGATTTCTAAATGTCGTACAACTTCCATATGTTAGACAGCCCTTAAATACAACGAGCCACATTTCTTGGATGTTTACTTCATTGTGGTGATTTTCTGTTGTGTGCAGCGACTGAGCATGAATTTTAAAGATATAAGTGGTGCAGAGATAGTAGTTAATGTCAATGGCTCACGAGCTGTTGAGCGTTACTTCGACCTCTTACCGTTCTGTTAATCGTGTCACTATTCACGTTACTTGTGCCAGGCGTCGCTGTAGGAACATATTGCATAATTCACATTTAATTTTCGCAGGCTCTAAATGAAGCAATTACACGCCGACGTAAGTATTTATTACAAGACGAGGCATGTAATTTTCAATACATGAAATTATCTATATTTGACGTACAGTTTCTTCTCACTGTGGGTTAGCATGAAATAATGAAATATATTGTATAAATATCGACCGTGAACTTTCTCTTAGAAACAGACTCACTGAAGAGCCTGTTGTGTCATTAGCAGTCCATAATGTTGCCTAAAAGAAATTGAGTGATGCCTGTTTTAAGAGAGGTGCGATGCATTCGGCTACAGTTTTCTGGCTGCGACCACCAATGACGCAATGTCGATGTAGCACTTTGGCCCTTCCGCATCCTTTGATAAACCCTTCAGTTTCTCTGCACACTGTATCCAGTCATCAATGAAATCATCCTTTAGGTCTTCTGGCACGCGGTTTACGAATGGACACACCGATGTCAAGAGATCTGAAAGAATAAAAAGGTAGGAATTATTATTATAAATTACAAATAACATGCAAGTATAGCATTTAGTAGCGATTCAATTTATGGAAGCCAGGGTTTTGACATATGATAGGATGCAAAAGGCTCAGTTTTCTGCTGTACGTTCAACGCTTGAGGTTTTTAACTATCAAAAACCTGAAGCAGTTCTGAAGTGGGGGACGCCTCGAGGCGTGCACTATCTGAGATAAGAGACCGAGAATCATCTGTCAGATAACGCCGGCGTCCCCCGGATACGTTGCAATAAAAGACAACGGCCAATCCTTCCAACACCGGAAAAGTAAAAAGAATGGGCTCTTCTCATAGCCAACTCTGACGATTGCAAGTCTAAACGTAAGGGTATCACCAAAAACAAACAACAAATCATATCACAACTTTGCCGCACGCACAAATGGGACATACTGTGTATACAAGAAACACACAAGAAAGAAGGGGCAATAAGACCAGAAATAGAAGGAATGAAATTAGCCATAGAAAATCCACATCCTAAATATGGCAGCGCTGTCTTCACTAAACCTGAGATGGCCATAATATCAACTAACAGAACTACATACAATAACATAGAATTACTGACTGTCGAGTGTAGCACCTTCACCGTAACGTCAGTATACAAGCTGCCCGGAGAGAAGTTCAACTTGACTTTACCGCCAAACTTCAACAACCAGAAAACACAGTTCATCTTGGGAGACTTCAACTGCCACAGCACATCATGGGGCTACAAACATACAGACGACAACGGACATAAATTAGAGCAGTGGGCAGAAATAAATAACTTATCCCTGATCCATGATCCCAAGGTACCATGCTCGTTCAGCAGCAAAATCTGGAAGCGCGAATACAGCCCTGATATTTGTTTTATAAGCGCAAACGTGGAAGACCGATGCTTAAAAATTGCATACGCACCTCTTCCTAAAACAGAACACCGACCTATCGGAATCCAAATATACGCTGCTCTGAGAACAACGAAAATA
Source organism: Schistocerca serialis cubense (assembly GCF_023864345.2). Classification (NCBI taxonomy): domain Eukaryota; kingdom Metazoa; phylum Arthropoda; class Insecta; order Orthoptera; family Acrididae; genus Schistocerca; species Schistocerca serialis. The sequence goes on from NC_064639.1 coordinate 918,199,090, forward strand.
CCATTCCGCAGACGCTTCAACTTTAAAAAAGCTAAATGGACAGAATATGCTGTGGAACTGGATGCAGAAATAAAAAATCTACACCCAATTCCAGAAAATTATCAAACTTTCGTAGAGACCCTCCAAAAGATTTCTCGAAGACACATACCCCGAGCCGGCCGAAGTGGCCGTGCGGTTAAAGGCGCTCCAGTCTGGAATCGCAAGACTGTTACGGTCGCAGGTTCGAATCCTGCCTCGGGCATGGATGTTTGTGATGTCCTTAGGTTAGTTAGGTTTAACTAGTTCTAAGTTCTAGGGGACTAATGACCTCAGCAGTTGAGTCCCATAGTGCTCAGAGCCATTTGAACCATTTTTACAAAGCTCGCTACACGTAATGTCTGAAGGCTGCAGAGAGCATTTCATCCCAGGTCTCTCTGACGAATCAAAGAACATCCTGAGGGTGCACGAAATGCTTTACGAACAGGACCCCTTTAGTGAAGAAGTAGTCCAATGTGGAGAAACACTAATGGAAATCATTAGTGAATCAAGACAAAGGAAATGTGTCGAAACTCTGGAGAGAATGGATATGACCCACAGTAGCAAAGTCGCTTGGAACTTAATAAAAAAACTTAATTGTGATTTTGGGACAGCTAAACAATGCTCTTCAGTAACACCCAATCAAATTGCCCATCAGCTCCTACTATATGTAAAACCCAACAAGAAATGTCAGAAAATAAAAATCAGCAGAATTCAGAGTCAAGAGTCAAGCATGTTCGAAATACCATTTACCATGAAAGATCTTAATCATGGAATGAACTCAATGAAAAACGGGAAAGCAGCGGGAGTCAACGATATATGCGTGGAACAGATCAAACAGCTCGGACCTAGTGCCAAGCAATGGATCCTGCAGCTCTTTAATCATTGCTTAAAAACGTGTAAGGTCCCAAAAAAAAATGGCTCTGAGCACTATGGGACTCAACATCTGAGGCCATCAGTGCCCTAGAGCTCAGAACTACTTAAACCTAACTAACCTAAGGACATCACACACATCCATGCCCGAGGCAGGATTCGAACCTGCGACCGTAGCGGCCGCGCGGTTCCAGACTGAAGCGCCTAGAACCGCTCGGCCACACCGGCCGGCTTAAGATCCCAAAGAAGTGGAGGAAATCAAAGGTAGTGGCGTTACTAAAACCTGGGAAAGACGCAGGTCAACAGAAGAACTACCGCCCAATAGCACTCCTGTGCCATCTGTACAAACTGTACGAACGAATAATCCTAAACCGCATAGCAAATATCGCAGACCAAAAGCTCATTCCCCAACAGGCTAGATTCAGACCCGGGAAATCATGCACCAGTCAAATCCTAGCACTCACAGAACACATAGAGGAAGGGTTTTAAAACAAACAAACAACAGGTGTAGCACTGGTGAACTTAAGTTCTGCATACGACACCGTCAGCCACAGAAAGCTCATGGAAAAACTGTACTGTACATTTAAGGATCATCAGTTCACAAAAATCATTGAATCTCTGCTGCAAAACAGACAGTTCTATGTAATGCTGGACGGAAAAAAAGCAGATGGTGTCGACAAAAGAACGGTCTCGCCCAGGGCAGTGTGCTGGCCCCCTTACTATTTAACCTAAACACCAATGATCAACCAACACCGGAACGTACTACCCATTTCTTGCATGCCGATGATCTGGCCATTACAGCGCAAGGAAATAGCTTCGAGGAAGTAGAAGGGAAAGTACAAAGCTCGCTGCCGGCCGAAGTGGCCGAGCGGTTAAAGGCGCTACAGTCTGGAACCGCACGACCGCTACGCTCGCAGGTTCGAATCCTGCCTCGGGCATGGATGTGTGTGATGTCCTTAGGTTAGTTAGGTTTAAGTAGTTCTAAGTTCTAGGGGACTTATGACCACAGCAGTTGAGTCCCATAGTGCTCAGAGCCATTTGAACCATTTTTACAAAGCTCGCTACACGTAATGTCTGAATACTATAAGGAGAACTCCCTCAAACCAAATCCATCTAAGACACAGGTTAGCACTTTCCACCTCCGCACAAAACAGGCAAACAGGAACCTGAACGTCACCTGGAATGTCAACAAACTGGACCATACGGACAAACCAACATACCTTGGTGTCGTGCTGGATAGATCACTGACGTACAGATACCACTGTGAAAAAACCTGCCAAAAAGTTGCTGCCAGGAACAATATTTTAAGAAAACTGACGAATAGTAAGTGGGGAGCCAGTCCGACTGTATTACGAACAACTGCTCAAGCACTTTGCTTCTCCACGCAGAATATGCATGCCCTGTATGGTCTCGATCCACACATGCCAAAAAAGTCACTACAGTCCTTAATGAAACATGCAGGCTAACAACAGGATGCATGAAACCCACTCCACTTGGGAAAATATACAAAGCAGCTGGATTCTCATCTCCTGAACCCCGAAGAATTTCACACGAACATACAGAAAAATTTAAACAGATTTTCCACGAGTGCCACCCGCTGCATGGTTCTTCATGTGGACGTAGCAGACTTAAATCCCGCAATAGATTTCTCGCTAGTGAATTGAACGAGCCTCCGAAGGACTACCCTGCCTCACGAGAAATACCCAGCGGCAGTACATCAAGCTGGAAGATTTGGAGAACACTGAACCACGTCAGAACGGGCGTAGCACCAGTTAAAGCAAACCTAATCAAATTGGGCTTCAAGGACGAAGGAGACAACAAATGCGACTGTAGTGAAGTTCAGGATATGGAACACCTTCTACAGTGTTCCATCTGCCCCACAGGGTGCACCCTTGACGAACTATGGCTTGAGAAGAGAGAAACATTGGACTTGGCCCGACATTGGGCTGAAAGGCTCTGAAACAAATCTCCGGACACGTAAAAGTAAAGTAAGTATGCAGAGCTGTATTGTCATTGTCAATAAAGAACTTTCGAAAGTAGAAGTATACAAACTACATACGACATTTCTTATCGTTTGCAGTGGAGTTACACGCAAAAGAAGTTAGAAACGTTCCAAGCAAAAATGCCAAAACTGCCTCCGCTTTGCAGCTTTCCATCCAGTGAAAAGACCGCAAATTCGGTTACAAACAGGCTATACCTTTTGTGTTGCCCTTGTTTTCGGTATCTTTCTCGCCCTTTCTGTCAACGGTTCTTTTGTGAATCAAAACTAACGTTATTTCATTATTATCAACTTTGGAATAGTTTTTGAACGTTGGCAAAAAGTACACGCATTCATTTTAAAAAAGTTTAGGTACTTCGATAGCTCGCAGACAAACATTCTCATCTCATTCCACGTTGTCGGGCAAGAGAACTGCTTTGGATGTACTCACTCAACCGTTCGTGAAATTTTACCGCTCACGACATTAACAAATGCTTTCCGTTATGACGGTGACCAGACGAATGGTAATTGCATTTTCCAACGTGTCTAACAAAACGGATAGTTTCTAGGGATGCTTTTATTTTCACGGGTTATGGTTTTTATATCAAAAAGGCGTATGTCACCCTCGGAGCACAAAATGTAGGACTGCGATTATTAAGATCCTTGACATAACAGCTCGAATTCCCAGTTAAGATCAATGAAACAGGCGAAATACCATCAGACTGCAAGGAGAATTCGACGAACTCCATTCCAAAGAATGCTTGTGTATTACCTTACTAACAATTTAAAAAGACATGGTTGCAAAATAGGGACGCGAATTAATTAGAGAAGGATATAACGATTAGTAGAAGGTGACCTGGAAAAAGATTGGTTGGGTTTCAGAGAAATGAAGGAAGATGCGAACCAACACCAATCCTACGACTTACCTAGGAAACAGTTTGAGGAGGGGCAAACCCACATTTACACCTTCACTTAAAACTTCCGGGCTGATAGGCCGTGGTCGAAGTATAAAACTCTCCCCTGACGTTTCGTCTCCGACTGCGGGAGACATCCTCGAAGGTACAGTGGCGAACTGCGAAGAAAACTCGAGGAAGCGCTGATTATATAGGCAGTACAGAGGGCGACACTGTCGATCACGTGGCATCGGCTATGAGATTGTCATAGTCGACGCCACGTGATCGACAGTGGCGCCCTCCGTACTGACTTTATAATCAGCGCTTCCTCGAGTTTTCTTCGCAGTTCGCCGCTTTACCTCCGAGGATGTCTCCCGCAGTCGGAGACGAAACGTCAGGGGAGAGTTTTATACTTCGACCACTTCGACCACGGCCTATCAGCCTGGAAGTTTTAATTGAACACAATACCGACCGTGAAAGCTTACATTGTATGACCACAGTCAGATCAGTAAAGGAAACCAAAGAGAATTTTGGTAAAAGAGAACTGATGTTCACAGAAAAGAAATGAAAACTTAAAGGTTTGCCAGTGTCATTGTAAAAAGGGATGGCAAAACCCTTGAGATCATTTGAACGGAATGAATAGTTTCCTAAAAATAAGTTGTGAAATTATCATCAACAAAAGTAAAATAAGGATAAGGGAATGTAATATAATTAAACTAGGCGATGCTGAGGAAATTAAATAAGGAACACTGACAGAAGTTTTTTACTGCTTCAGCAACAAAATAACCCAGGACTGCCAAAGAATACACGATGAAAGTAGCCCTATAATCTGTCAGTATCAAGAAAGTCGGTTCTGAAAAGAGAATACAAAGTTAAGTCAGAAGGTCTTGTCTGAAAATATTTATGTGGAGTGTAGCCTTATATGAAATTGAAACATGGACGACAAACAGGTGAGCAGCAGAAGAGTGGCGTTAAAGCACAATTGTCTAGATTAGGTGAGCAGATAGTGTAACTAATGAAGAGTTACTGCATTGAATTATTAAGGAAATAAGGCACGTCAGACTACTTGACAACAAGATGGGATCGGTTGATACAACACTTACTGATGCATGTAGGAAGAGATGGGTTCAGGGTACAATATGTAAAGGAAACCAAGATTTGACTTGAGTAAGCACATTCTAACGGATTCAGGGTGCCGTGGTTATGCAGAGATAAAGAGATTTACGCAGGATATACTAGCTTGGAGAGCGTTGTCAAAGCACTCTTCGGACTGAAAACTACAACAACCATAACAATAACTGTTGTTCACGGTCTGGGAAATGCACATGTTCCCTAACTGTGCAGCAGCAAGTGTGGTTACCAATGGAACCAGTATAGCTTGTGTAAGGTGGGTTAATTATTTATTTAGCGCCACCCTACATATTGCATTCATATTTTTCTGCTCTAATGGTACTCCTTAGGTCTGTTGACATAATAAATGAGTAACCGAAGTGTTCCTCTCATAATTCGTGATACTACTTGCAAAATACATATGTAATTACACATAATGCCATTGGTCAAGCAAAAAATTGAATTTTAGTTAAAATAGCAGTCGAGATTACAATAACATTTATTATGACCGTTTCGGTACGTGATATCACGTGAAAAACAGAAGAGCCGCCAGCACCAGCCAGAGGGAGCCCAAACAAATCTGAGGATGGCCTCAACATAAACCGAAAACGGTCATAATAAATGTTATAGCGATACCGACTGTTGTTTTAACCAAAGTTTAGTACCAGATCGCTGCAGTCCACTAACAATGTTGTCTACATTTATAAGAATTGAAATAGCTGTTCACTTCTGCCTGAGATAAGCTATATTATACTGTTTATTCGGCACAGCAACCTGGCAAAGAGAGCTAGGGCCACGTTAACGCGACGGAAGGTAATGCGACGGGTGGCTTGAAAACTCTCGGGCAAAGACGCGATGCCTATTTAGAGAAATGTCTCTTTTACTCAAAGAAAGCGGCAGTTTTCCGTGGGAACCGTAAGACACATCGTCCTGCTCTGGGACGTGACTACGAACACGGTTAGCCCTTGACCGTGTCCCCGCCTACAAAAATAAACAAAAAGTCTCACTCTTGCTGACGTTCTGTCACAATCTCGGGAAAACTTGGATTGAGGTTGGACAGCGCTCGGAGTGTTACCATCATTGGTCGATGACTTGGAGCTTTACCAAAACTGGAGAGATAAGTTAGAATTTCTTTTGGACACTCTACCTTCTGTCTCCATGAACGATGGTCTTGCTAGCAGGCCGGCCGCTGTGGTCGAGCGGTTCTAGGCGTTTCAGTCCGGAACCGCGCTTCTGCTACGGTCGCAGGTTCGAATCCTGCCTCGGGCAAGTATGTGTGTGATGTCCTTAGGTTAGTTAGGTTTAGGTAGTTCTAAGTCTAGGGGGACCGATGGCCTCATATGTTAAGTCCAAATGGTTCAAATGGCTCCGAGCGCTATGGGACTTCTGAGGTCATCAGTCCCCTAGAACTTAAACCTAACTAACCTAAGGACATCACACACATCCATGCCCGAGGCAGGATTCGAACCTGCCACCGTAGCGGTCGCGCGGTTCCAGACTGAAGCGCCTAGAACCGCTTGGTCACAAAGGCCGGCTAAGCCCCATAGTACTTAGTCATTATGAACCATATCTTGCAAGCAGCCTCGTGGGCCGCACACAATAACATGGGTCCAGTGCGCTGTTAACTGAGGCACACAACCGGCGCGCAAGCAGCCAAGTACTGGAAGTTTATTTGTTGAGATACGGGAAGTTTATTTGTTGAGTTGCAGCGAGCAATGCTTTTCCGTGGAATAGTGCAGAGCGAGCTGTACTTGTTAAACTTCGCGGAATTAGTCGTTTCTGTGAGTGATGACCGCACTTAGTTGTCTGATTTTCAGGAAGTACCTTGCATCTGTGAACGGTGTTTGTTCTTCCAAGTTCACTTTACATTAGCAATTTCTCACATGCTGTTCGCTTGATCTTTGGCAATATTCATTACACCATCCTTAAATTGGTACCAAGATAGGAATTAAAGATAACTGTTCCCTACCTTTGCGTTCATTGCTATCTTGTTGAAGGTTTCCGACCTGAATGCTGTTCATTAAGGGAAAAAAATAAGCGTGTATTTTGATTTAAGTGTTAGATTCCTCCCTTAACTGAAATGTGCGGTCGCGTTGTGATTGACCGTGTATTTCATGCATAACTACCAACTTTTAAAGGTGGGCCCGCCCTTGTTCAAGTCAGACTTAGTAAGACATCATCCATTGCGCTACTGTTTCATTACCTTTCCAAAGTAAATTCGCATAATTGCAAAGGGAGCTTCACTCCGTTTTCCGATCACGGGGACTTTACTTTTGGATCTCAGGAGTTTGCACACTACAACCATAACCACACTACCTTGTAATTTTATGTGTGCCACACAGATTTTTTTAAACGAATTTGTGTCTGATTTTATTCTGAGAAGCTCAGTAATGCATGTAAATACCGTAAATGTAAATTTAATTCAAAAAGTACTTGAAGTGAAGTGAAGCGCAGCTGGACAGCAACAAACTCTTTAGCGCGCAATCCCCACAACGATAGTAGCTGTGAATCTTTGAATATGGACTCCCCCCCCCCCCCAAAAAAAAAGACAATTGCTTTATTAAAAAAAAGAGGACTGTTAATCTATATCTTGTGGAACGAGGACGTGTTGCTAGGCCGTCGCTCAGGACGTATTGGTACATTTAATGGAAATTGATATTTTAGTGATAAAACCGAGTAAAGTATGTGTAAGAGTTGCCAAACATTTATATATACAAATTTTTTGTAAGTGAAGAATAGAAATATCTTGTTTTTGGAAAAGGAGGTGAACTTTATTGTCGTCGCTGTCTATCAATCGACAGAATTGTAAGTGTACAAAGTTCACTAAAACACAGGAAAAGAAATGTATTCTCTATAGTTTTCATTCAATAAGTAACAACATCTCATAATTTCTTAATTACAGTAATTGGATTATGTTCTTGAACAATAGCATGGTGCTGAACTCCACTGACCAATTCTGATTTAGCAGGACGTGTAGTTTGAAGGAAGTTTGTGTGCCAAGCAATCTCCTTTTCTCACGAACAGCAGATTGCTGTTTGAGCTTATGTACTTACAACAGTAGTCCCTTAGGTATGAAAAGCTACGAAAACTTGGGCTCAGAGCTATCTGCAATACGGCCAAGTAACTAACAGAGTCATATTTTAAACCTTAAAGAACAATAACTTCCTCCAAATTGTAATACGTCACCAACTGGTGCAGAAGCTGATCATTCAAGGAGGCAGCAACCAAAATTCAGGTACCAGTTACGACTTAAAGTAAAAATCTCAATCAAAAATCAATCACTCTCTCTCTCTCTCTCTCTCTCTCTCTCTCTCTCTCTCTCTCTCTCTCTCTCTCTCTCTCTCCAAACACATATATAAATATTCATATTATTAAGATAAAAGTCATTTTATAGCCTCACACCTGCGCAAGCAAAGTTTACCATGTTAATGCTGAAGTAATTAAAAATATCATAACAAGGCGAATTTTACTTTACAATGTTGTTCAAGTTTATGAAGAGTGAATTCACTGGACTTACATGGAATGGCGACACCTCAGTCTTTATTCATCATCATCCTTATGCCTGTACGTTAGACTACTGTTGTCAGTCAGTGGTTAACTCACAATTAATGCTTTAGCTGGCTGAAACAGTGGTTGAATGAGCGCTAAGCGTATCGTCTATTACAGCTCTTTAAGGACACCAACAGTTGAGTCACATTGGAAACGAACATCCAAGTCAAAAGTGAGATTCTGATACACAACCTTAGCTCTATGAGTCAGTAATGCGACACCCAACTTACAGCTGTGGATCTCGGTTTAGCGCGAGGTAGCCGCGCGGTATATGGTGTCTTGTCACGGTCCGCGCGGCTCCCCCCGTCGGAGGTTCGATTCCTCCCTCCGGTATGGGTGGCTGTTATCCTTAGCGTACGTTAGTTTAAGTTAGATTAAGTAGTGCTTAAGCTTCGGGACCGGTGCCCTCAGCAGTTTGGTCCCATAAGAACTTACCACAAATTTCCAATTTTTTCCACTAAACCAGTAACCATCGACACTTTAAAAAAAATCGAGCTTCCACGTTGTATAAAACAGCTTCAAACGTCTGATAGCTTCACAAATAAATTAATACGTTAAATATTAGAGGCTATGCTAAGAGAGATAAAGTTTAGAAAAGGTTTGAAATTATGTTAAAAGTTTGGTGGATGTCGAAGCCGGCCGGTGTGGCCGAGCGGTTCTAGGCGCTTCAGTCTGGAACAGCGCGACCACTATGGTCGCAGGTTCGAATCCTGCCTCGGGCATGGATATGTGTGTGTGCTGTCCTTAGGTTAGTTAGGTTTAAGTAGTTCTAAGTTCTAGGCGAGTGATGACCTCAGAAGTTAAGTCTCATAGTGCTCTGAGCCATTTGAACTATTTGATGTCGCGAAGTCCACTCGTCATGAAACACTGGATGAGTATTGTGTGTTAGTTATTTGTGCTCAAGTTTAAGAAAAGCTAGTTTTTCACTTATTTCAAAGTTTATGGAGTGATATCTCTTGATGTATGTGTCGTAAAATGGTATAATTTTGCATTTGCATTCAGTTATAAGCGTAGATTCCGTCAACAAAGTGTGTTGCACATGGAGTTAGTTTCACGGAACTAATAATTTGAAACGTTATGCCTGATATCTTAAGTTTTACTGTGGCCATTATAAGCAGAAGTTATTTTTTCACATGTCTATGTGTCCATGACGACATATCCCCTGAAATATGTGTCCTACAGTGGCATAATTTTGCAGCTACATACAGTGGTACATGCGGATGCTGTCTGCAAACTGTGCAGCAAATAAAGTCGTTAGTAAGGAAGTATGAAATTTAAACGTCACGTTTGATGCTGAAATTTTACTGCACTAACAACGAAAACGTAGCAAGCGATGAACGTTTTTCCTTTAATAATTTTGTGTGGGGTATCAGCGAAAAAAGTTTCGTAAAGGTTTGAATTTGTTAAGTTTCTTGAAATGGTGTTTGCGCATCGTCAGTTGTGCTGCCTACAGACACCCTGTTCTCCAATGGTCGACGTTTTCCAAAATGTTATTCATCCATGACGTCTTAAGTTCACATATGACACTTACTCACAAGTCGCTTTTATGTTTCTTTAAGATCAGAGTCAGTTATGGAGCAACAGTTAGTGAAACGCTTACAGTGTAAATACATTTTGAGCTATAATTCCATAATTAATTATACAACGAAAATTAAGTTATATCAGTGAAACGTTTACTTATTCTTTGTTTAGTTACTACAAAGCTTTTTCACAGGCACAAATACAGGTGTTTAAGGTTGTTGTATGGGAAGTGTTAGGCCATCATATATAAACACTGATTTTTTATCGCTTCTGTAGAGGCTTTGTAGCTGATGTAGGTACATTTAACATGTTGTGTGAGCGCGTGGTACAAACTGAGTTGGCAACACTGTCACTGGCTAGCTTTGCCAGTTTGAAAGACGCACTCAGAATTACCAAATCCCAAGGTTCATTTGTCAACCTGTTGCCAGTACCGTAAATAAGTAGATACCTTCCAGTAAGACACCAGATTTTTATGAACGATTTGTATTTGCAAATTACTCCCACACTTCTTCATTTACACAAAACTTCCGTTGTCTTGTTTAATTCATCCTTTTCGAACAATAGCAAAATTTAAAATATTGCTACCGCCAAAAAATTGCTGCCCTGGCTGGTGGCAGTGGCAGTAAAAAAAATACCATACTTGCCTCAGTGTCTTTGTTGGTACAAGAGCTATGAGTAGTGTATCTGATGAACAGAAAACTGCTGCTCGTGTGGGATGAAGTGTTTCGGTAGTGCAACGGGTGTGTGCAGAATGGTTCACGGAAGGCCGTACAACACGACGAGGTGGGTCAGGTCGTATCACCCAGACCAACCCAACGAGAAGATCGACACTTCATCCGAATGGCATTGCAGGACACATCTGCGTCTTCCTCGGCTCTGGGACAACAGTGGAACATTGTAAAACATCGTACACTTTCAAGGGTGACAGTCCGTCGGCATTTATTACGGCGTGGTTTACGTGTGTGTCGTCCAGTTCTCCACCTCCCTTTGACGAGTGTACAAGAACATGCTAGACGGCAATGGTGTATTGAACGACGTCACTGGGGACAGGAATGGCATCAGATAGTGTTTTCGGACGAATCCAGGTTCTGTTTGTTTGAAAATAATGGCCGCATTCTGCTTCGCTGCAGACAGCGGCAGCGGCATCTCAGTGACTGCATTCGTAAAAGACATTCAGCGCCAACTCAAGGCCTAAAGGTGTGTAGTACTATTGGGTACAACCACAAATCACAGTTGGTGGGTGTCCAGGGCACTGTGACCAGTGTGTCCTGCGTGAATGACATCCTGTGACCCGTAGCCGTACCCTTTCTGCACAACACCTCAGACACCATTTTTCAGCGAGACAGTGCACAACCACATGTATCTGCACGAACACCTGCCTTGTTGGTGTCACAAGATGTCAGCCTTTTGCCCTAACCCGAAAATCAGCAGACTTGTCGTCAATCGAAAATGTGTGACATTGGTGAAACGACAGGTGCAGCGATGTGACCCAATGCCAACCACCACAGATGAACTCTGGAACCACGTGAATGCAGCGTGGATGGCTATACCACAGGATGCCATTCGCGTCTTATATGCATCGATGACATCACGCATGAAACAAGTTATCAGAACCCATGGCGGATCCTGTGCCTACAAGGCAATAGGACACATTCTGAACTGAGGCGACTGAAATGATAATCATTTATGCAGAACATACTAATGTACACTACTGGCCATTAAAATTGCTGCACCAAAAAGAAATGCAAATGATAAACAGGTATTCATTGGACAAATATATTATACTAGAATTGACGTGTGATTACATTTTCACGTAATTTGGGTGCATAGATCCTGAGAGATCAGTACCCAGAACAACCACCTCTGGCCGTAATAACGGCCTTGATTCGCCTGGCCATTGAGCTTGGATCGCGTGTACAGGTACAGCTCTCCATGCAGCTTCAACACGATACCAAAGTTCATCAAGAGTAGTGACTGGCGTATTGTGACGAGCCAGTTGCTCGGCCCCCATTCGAGAATTTGCTGGCCAGGGCAGCAGTCGAACATTTTCTGTATCCAGAAAGGCCCGTACGGGACTTGCAACATGCGGTCGGGCATTATCCTGCTGAAATGTAGGGTTTCGCAGGGATCGAATGAAGGGTAGAGCCACGGGTCGTAACACATCTGAAATCTAACGTCCACTGTTCAAAGTGCCGTCAATGCGTACAAGAGGTGACCGAGACGTGTAACCAGTGGCACCCCATACCATCACGCCGGGTGATACGAATACACGCTTCCAATGTGCGTTCACCGCGATGTCGCCAAACACGGATCCGACCATCATGATGCTGTAAACAGAACCTGGATTCATCCGAAAAACTGACGTTTCGCCATTCGTGCACCCAGGTTCGTCGTTGAGTACAACATCGCAGGCGCTCTTGTCTGAGATGCAGCGTCAAGGGTAACCGCAGCCATGGCCTCCGAGCTGATAGTCCATGCTGCTGCAAACGTCGTCGAACTGTTCGTGCAGATGGTTTTTGTCTTGCAAACGTCCCCATCTGTTGACTCAGGGATCGAGACGTGGCTGCACGATCCGTTACAGCCATGCGGATAAGATGCCTGTCATCTCGACTGCTAGAGATACGAGGCCGTTGGGATCCAGCACGCCGTTCCGTATTACCCTCCTGAACCCACCGATTCCATATTCTGCTAACAGTCATTGGATCTCGACCAACGCGAGCAGCAATGTCGCGATACGATAAACCGCAATCGCGATAGGCTACAATCCGACCTTTATCAAAGTCGGAAACGTGATGGTGCGCATTTCTCCTCCTTACACGCGGCATCACAACAACGTTTCAGCAGGCAACGCCGGTCAACTGCTGTTTGTGTATGAGAAATCGGTTGGAAACGTTCCTCATGTGAGCACGTTGTAGGTGTCGCCACCGGTGCCAACCTTGTGTGAATGCTCGGAAAAGCTAATCATTTGCATATCACAGCATCTTCTTCCTGTCGGTTAAATTTCGCGTCTGTAGCACGTCAGCTTCGTGGTGTAGCAGTTTTAGTGCCAGTAGTGTATATGTCCGGCAATATGAGCGTTGAAGGTGTGCTGGTTTCGTTTTTTTCTTCTTCTTCTTCTTCTGAAGATGAGTATAGCCCTTTACGTAAAGTCGCCGTGCTGGCTGGACTCCTCCTAGCACTCTGATACTTACGAGGGATTCCTTCGGCTGATTTCATTCGATTCTTTTTCAAACTCCCTCCGCTATGCTCGACGGTCGCTGCCAGTCAGTTCATGACGTCTGTGTGCTCTTAGTTTAGCTGTGTTTGTTCCTTCGCGTTTCCACTTCACTGTCACCAGCAGTCGCTTTGGACAGCCTTAGAAGTTTTATATTGTCCCTGGTGGATGAGTGTCTCAGGCGACATCGAATGGCCAGGCCGCCTTCGCCGGTCGCGGTGGTCTCGCGGTTAAGGCGCTCAGTCCGGAACCGCGCGACTGCTACGGTCGCAGGTTCGAATCCTGCCTCGGGCATGGATGTGTGTGATGTCCTTAGGTTAGTTAGGTTTAAGTAGTTCTAAGTTCTAGGGGACTGATGACCACAGATGTTAAGTCCTATAGTGCTCAGAGCCATTTTTGAAGGCCGCGTTCGAAGTCACTGAGCAGTCCTGACCGACACATTGTGCTGTCACCACTTCTCTACTGACAACACAATTATCCTCGGCCCGTTTTATACTGGCGGCTCGACCTCTCGTGAAATGTAGTGGTCAGTTCCGCAATTACATACTTTTGATCATATAGTGTATGCTTCATACGGTGTGTTCAAAAAGTCTCTCCGCAGTGCCGTTTGATTGTTACCCGCGCGTGCCGTATGATTGTTCGCCTGCCTGGGTTACTTCCCTTCAAGTGGACTCTCCCAACATTCCACTGCTTCGTTTATCTCAGCCAGCGTCAGTAGTATCGTTGGTGTGTGTCGTTACGTGTTGACGTGATCGTTTAAGTTTAGTTCCTTTGTTCGTTTGTTTCGTTTTGTCGGTGTTAAAATGCTAACCATTGAAGAACGTGTGTTTTTAGTCGAACAAGTGTTCAAAACTGGCCGTAAATACACAGTTTCAGTTTGTCAAATATTTAATTCAGTTTTCCCGAAGACAACACTCCCACATCGCGATACTATGCGAGATTTGACTAACAAATTTCGAAGTACGGGTTCAGAGACAGATGCACCGAGAAGTGGTCGTCCTAGCGTTTTGTCTGAGGATAAACTACTCGATATTTCCGATAAAACGTCCGTGAGTCCGAACAAGTCAGTAAGAAAACTCGCCCAGGTTAGTGTCGGAACGGCCCACACAGCTGTAACGAAAATTTAGAACTTTTCCCAAACAAAGTCGTGCAAGAACTGAAAAATTCTGATCATGGCAAGATACTACATTATTGTCAATGGTTCAAAAATTTCGTTTAACAGAATGTAAGGGATATTCTTAATGAAACATTTTTCGCTGATGAGGCGCGGTTTCATTTATCCGGGTACATGAACTCGCAAAATTCTCGTAAGTGGAGTACTGCAAATCCATTGTGTATTCGTGGGGAACCACCTCGTTCTGTGAAAATAGGAGTTTGGATTGCAATTTCTAGGCGTCGGATTGTGGGTGCCATATTTTTCAATGAAATAATAAACGCACAACGATACTGTAGTGATATTATGTATTCATTCATAGAAGAACTTGTGTTAAGTGAAATACTGAACGTTTATTTTCCACAAGATGGTGCAACCGCGCATACAGCTCGCGTTTCAATGTCACTGCTTGCTGATGTTTTTGGTGATCGCATAATTTCACAGGGACTTTGGCCTCCACGATCGCCTGACCTAACACCACCTGACTTATTCATCTGCGGTGCAGCGAAAGCAACTGTCTATAAAAGCCGTCCAAAATCTATCGATGAATTGAAAACTGCAATATCCACTTTCACTGCTTCTGTTACAGAAGACACGTTACAACTTCTGTTTGGAAACATGATTAGCGAATTGAATTGTGTATTCAACAACAGGGGGGACACTCAACATTTAATGTGAAAATTTGTGAGTAAAAATGAATATTAAATAAATTAATAACTTGTATTTCACTGAGTTTCGTTTCAGTATATTCACTGCCGCATACGGCACGCGCGGCTAACAATCATACGCCACTGCGAGGAGACTTTTTGAACACCCCGTACAACAAAACATGTGGCACTCAGCGTGCTAGCATTTGTCGAAAACACCCTTAAGATATTTTGAACAGTTCACGAAATAAAAGGGCTACTACATCTTACGTAGCTCATTTTGTACATACAGGGCACTCTGAACCGACTGTACACTGAGCTGACAAAAGTCACACGATATCTCCTAATATCGGGTTCAAAATGGCTCTGAGCACTATGGGACTTAACATCTGAGGTCATCAGTCCCCTAGAACTTAGAACTACTTAAACCTAACTAACCTAAGGACATCACACACATCCATGCCCGAGGCAGGATTCGAACCTGCGACAGTAGCGCCTAGAACCGCTCGGCCACCCCGGCCGGCCCTAAAATCGGGTCCCACGTCCTTTCGCTCAGCGTGGTGCAGCATCTCGACGTGGCATGGACTCAACAAGTCATTGGAAGTCCCCTCCAGAAATACTGAGCCGCCGGCCCTGTGGCCGAGCGATTCTAGGCCCTTTCAGTCCGGAACCGCGCTGCTGATCCGGTCGCAGGTTCGAATCCTGCCTCGGGCATGGATATGTGTGATGTCCTTAGGTTAGTTAGGTTTAAGTAGTTCTAAGTCTAGGGGACTGATGACCTCAGATGTTAAGTCGCATAGTGGTTAGAGCCATTTGAATATTGAGCCATCTCGCCTCGACAGCTGTCCATAATTGCGAAATTATTGCCGCCGCAAGACGTTGTCCACAAACTGACGTCTCGATTGTGTCCCATAAATGTTCGATGGATCCATGCTGGGCCATGTGGCTGGCCAAATTATTCTCTCGAGTTGTGCAGAATGATCTGCAAACAAATGGCGAACAATTGTCACCCTGTGACATGAGGCTTTGTCATCAGAGTCCACGAATGGCTGCAAATGAGCTCCAAATAGCCGAACATAACAATTTCCAGTCAATGATCCGTTCAGTTGGACCAGAGGACCCAGTCCATTGCATGTAAACACAGCCCACACAATTATGAAGCCACCACCAACTTGTACAGTGCCTTCTTGACAACTTGGGTCCATAGATTCAGGATCTACGCCACACTCAAACCGTACCATTAGCTATTACCAACTGAAATCGGAACTCATCTGACCAGGCCACGGTTTCCATTCGTCACTCGCGTCGGTCATCTGCTGCCGTAGTTCATTAACGCCAATTCACTGCACTGTCCTAACGGATACCTTCATCATTCGTTCTGCTTTGATTTCTGTGGTTGTTTTACGCAGTGGTGCTTGTCTTTTAACACTGACAAGTCTACGCAAACGCCGCTGCTCTCGGTCGTTAAGTGAAAGCTGTTGGCCGGCCGCGGTGGTCGTGCGGTTCTAGGCGCTCCAGTCCGGAGCCGCGCTGCTGCTACGGTCGCAGGTTCGAATCCTGCCTCGGGCATGGATGTGTGTGATGTCCTCAGGTTAGTTAGGTATAATTAGTTCTAAGTTCTAGGGGACTGATGACCACAGCAGTTGAGTCCCATAGTGCTCAGAGCCATTTGAACCATTTTTTGAAAGCTGTTGAGCACTGTGTCGTGTGTGGTGAGAGGTAACGCCTGAAATTTGATGTTCTAGGCACACTCTTGACACTGTGGATCTCAAAATACTGAATTCCCTCACGATTTCCAAAATGGAATGTCCCATGCGTCTAGCTCCAACAACCATTGCGGCGACCGTAATCACGTCGGAAACCTTTTCACATGAAGCACCCCAGTTGAAATGACAGCTCCGCCAATGCAACGTTCTTTTATATCTCATGTACACGGTCTACTGCCATCTGTATACGTGCACATCGCTATCCAGTGACTTGCACATCGCTATCCAGTGACTTTTTCCACCTCAGTGTGCCGATATTTTTTCTCGGAAACAGTTCGTTCGTGTTTTATTGGAAAAATAAGTATTATACATGTCCTGTGAATACACCTTACGTGTTTTTAGTGCAGTGGTTTCGTTTATCTTCTTCACCCTCATGCTGTTATTCATTGCTGACTTTTCCTTTAGGGCCAGTTTCCCATCACAGGGGCAAGAGTGTGCCCTGAACCTCTGTCCGCTCCTGTGCCCTCTTTGATAAAGCCCTTTGGCAGAACGAGGGTAACTTCTTACGCCGGAAGTCTTCGACCGCCATTGCTGACGATTTTGATTCAAAATTTATGTAGTGGCGGGGGTTGTACACAGGACGCAGGACGGTTTTGATTATTAGATAATGACGCTAATAGTAGGCCACGGCTCATACTTGAGGATCTATGTAGAAAAGAACCATTGCTCACTGCTGCATATCTGTTCCGAGAATAATAGCGAGTGGGTCCTTTTTGAGATTTTGGTGTCCATACATATCAAAAAATTGAATGTAAGTATATATGTATGTTACAAGCCTTCTACTAAACCGTTGTATTGATTTCAACCAAATTTGGTGGGTAAGAATCATTTACTTCTCAAAGTGGTAGAGGTCAAAAAGGAGCGTAGCTCACGATCCACAGCTATCCAGAGAATGAGAGTATTTCGTGACTTGCAACAAACTTCACACATTTTGTGAAACCTTCAAGAGACTTTTCTCGCTGACACTCCCCACAAAATGATGAAAGGAAAAATTGTTTATCACTTACTGCATTTTCGCTCTTCATGCAGTAAAACTGCGTTATCAGGCATGATCTTTTACTTTATTACTTCTTTACCACTAACTCTATTTGAAACACACGTCGCAGAGGGTACCTCTGGATGTACCTGTAAAATCAGATCATTGTGCAACGCATAGTTCTGGAAATATAACGTCACCAACATTGACCTGCGTGGAAACGAAACTACAGGGCGAAAATCGCAAGAGATACAAGCGAAATAAGTGTATAACCACGTGTTAAATACGCTAAATACATGTGAAATATATGTGATATGTGCGTTCTTGGGTAAAGCTATGGGTAAAAAGCTCCTTGTCAATACCTGCATAGGGTCAACCACATTTGGAGCCCATACCACTACCTACCTGAAAAATAATATTGTAGGGATAAGAACCAGCAAACGTCTATGGCAGTGAAAGTGAAAACGTGGAAAAAGTATTGGAGGGGGGGGGGGGGGGGAGAAGATGGACAGACACAGAGGGCAAAAGAGGAGATGGGCAGGGTGGAGCATGGAGGAGATAGACAGCTAGAGGAGGAGGAGGTATAGTTAGAAGGCGGAGTGGAGGTGGAAAGGGCAAAGAAGCAGACAGACAAAGGGAGGATGAGCAGATGGACAGACGGAGGTGGGGAGGAACAGATGGACAGAGAGGTGGGAAGAAGGAGCAGATGGATGGAGAGAGTTGGAGAGGAGCACATGGACAGGGAGAAGTGGGGAGGAGCAGATGGACAGAGAGCGAAGGGTAGAGGTGTTAGACAGAAAGAAAGGAAGAAAGAGATGGACAGTAGCAGTGGACGGTCGGGGCGGGAGGGGGGGGGGGGAGGGGGGAGGAATTGAACTAACAGAAGACTGGAATAAATACTTGTCAGGGCAATGCCAAGTATTCAGCTAGTTTCTAGATATTACACTCCATGTTCTGTAGCTATGGTTGTAGATGCACAAATCACATTTATGCACACTGATGGTTATCTCTTTTGCCCACTTCTACATTCCTGTAGAGAACAAACAAATGGAGTGCCTCTACAAATGAGCACTTCTTTTCGAACTGAAACGGCGTAATATTGTTTCATTGCTCAGCTTAAGCGATTTGACACTGCAACGCTGTCAGAGCGAAAAAGTGAAAGCTGTAGCTGAGTCGGCGTAAGTTGTTGATTCCTGACACTCGGAGTGGGCTGGGTGTGGCAGCTTTGTGGGCCTACCTCAATAAATAACTAAAGCAATTTTGTAAAAGTCTCCATGGCAACGCCTCAGTGCTGTCACAGCCCTGTAGACGGCTATTGTTTTCGCCTGCTTTGCAGTTAAAAGCTGGCAACAGGGCTGCGAGCTGTCAGAGATCTTCTTACACCATATTGACTATCGGCTGAGAGTAACGGGAGAAGCAGTTACAGACAACGTCAGAGGTAGATATGGTTCGACCACACGAAATATTCTCCACCCTTGGCAGTGTGTTGGTTTTTGCATGCAACGACATGGTCCATCAGAAATATTGCCCAGCTGTCTCACAACATTTCTGTGCATTATGGCCGCATTGCACCAATGTTGATGGCAAGACAATTGAGGCCACACACTGCCATAAAATATGACCGACGTAAAGACGTCTTTAGCTCTTACAGGCACTGCTTACAGCTTACAACTGTCTGGCAATGTTGTACAGACAAAAAAATGAAGTGCGCGAAACTGATGGACACATTAGAGGTAAAAAAGCTGCTCACCTCTGCGTTCCGCCTCAGACGCGCAGACGAACGAGTGCGGACTCAGGTCACAGCGCAGAACCTGGAAGCCCTCGCTCTGCAGCAGCCGACGGAACTCGTTGGCTGGGTCCTCACTGTGCTGGTATGGAGGTACGAATTTCTCCACGTCCTGCGAGGAAGAGAAACAATCACGACAGCGCTTGCTTCATTTAGGCAAAAAATAGCATCTCTCAGGGTACTGTTATACAATCAAATAGCGTTAGCTCATTTAACATTTAAAAAATAATATTGTTAATATTAGTAGTCTTTCTTCCCCAGCAGCTATTTCAATTCTGTTCATCATGTTGCTAAGAAAAAATTCGTCTTTTCCTACTTAATGCTTATTCCGTTTTCAACCAAACATGTTTTACCTGCTCATATTAGGTATCACGACTGGGCTATAATACAAATAAAATTAATTATACACTTTTTGTGAGGAGGTGTGTAGTGTTCCCTGACATCACATGTAAATTACGTATTCGTAAATATGTGGGTAGACCTCTTCTGCTCCACACTGCACGAGGCCCTACAAAAAACTAAATGTAATAAATAAAAAGGAAGTTAGAAAATTTAGAAAGACACACACAGTGCAACGACCACCAAGCCTCCATCCATTCCCACACCAACACCCTCCTTCATTCTCACCCTCTGTAGCTCCCACGATCCTTCAGTAAACCCTACTGCAAGTGAGCAAGGTAGTGTGCAACAGGAAAGGTAATGAAATGTATAAATGTCAGCTACTATCAACTGTAAATGTGTACTGTGTGCATCTGGTGTCAGCAGATGATCCAATGCACACATCTACATCTACATCTACATACATACTTCGCTAGCCACCAAGCGGTGTGTGGCGGAGGGCACTATTCACACCAAAGTCATATTTCCCTCCCTCTGTTCCACTCGCGGATCGCGCGAGGGAAAAACGACTGTCTGAACCACTCAGTACGAGCTCTAATTTCCCTTATCTTTGAATGGTGGTCATTGCGCGATATGAAAGTTGGTGATAATAATATATGCTCTACATCCTCGGTAAAGATCGGATTTTGGAATTTAGTAAGCAGCCTCTTCCGTTTAGCGCGTCGTCTATCTGCAAGTGTGTCCCACTTCAAACTTTCTATGACACTTGTAAAGCTCTCGCAAACAGCTAAATGTACCAGTCACGAATCTTGCCACTCTTCTGTGGACGTTCTCAATCTCTTGAATCAGTCCCAACTGGTAAGGGTCCCATACAGACGAACAAAACTCAAGGACTAGACGAACTAAAGTATTGTAAGCAATTTCATTTGCTGAAGAACTGCATCGCTTCAGGGTTCTACCAATAAACAACAATCTAGAGTTCGCCTTACCCGTTACGTGTGTAATCTGATCCATTTGAGATCATTTCGAATAGGCACACCCAGATACCTGACGGATGTCACCGCTTCCAAGGACTGGCCATTTATTTTGTGCTCTTACATTAATGGGGATTTTCGCTTTGTTATACGCAGTAGGTTACACTTGCTAATACTGAGAGATAACTGCCAGTCATTGCACCACGCATTTATTTTCTGCAAATCCTCATTGATTTGTTCACAACTTTCGTGTGATACTACTTTCCTGTAGGCTATAGCATCAAAGGCAAATAGTCTAATGCCGCTGTCAATACCATCAACCAGATCGTTTATGTAAATCGTAAAAAGCACCGCACCTATCACGCTGCCCTGGGGCACACCTGAAGTTGCTCTTGTTTCTGTTGATGTCACCCCTTTCAGGACGACATACTGCTCTCTGTCTGTTAGAAAACTTTCTATCCAACCGCATATGTCATCGGATAGACCGTAACCGTGCACTTTTTGGAACAAGCGACATTGTGGAACTGAGTCGGACGCCTTTCGACAGTTGAGGAATATGGCATCACCCTGGGAGCCTGTTGTATATCATGCACAAAGAAGGCCAGCTGTGTCTCGCATGACCGCTGCTTCCTAAAACCGTGCTGGTTTCTGCAGATGAGTTTCTCAGTCTACAAAGGTCATTATGTCTGAACACAAAATATGCTCCACGATTCTACAACAAATCGCTGTCAGTGAAATTGACCGGTAATTATGAGCATCCGATTTTCTACCCTTTTTATAGATTGCTATGACCTGGGCCTTTTTCCAGTCTCGTGGAACTTTCCGCAGTTCCAGTGATCTCTGATAGTTGATGGGATAAATCAGAACAATATATTCATAAATCCAGGAGGGCGTGCTGGCCGGGGTGGCCGAGTGGTTCTAGGCGCTACAGTCTGGAACCGCGCGACCGCTACGGTCGCAGGTTCGAATCCTGCCTCGGGCATGTGTGTGTGTGATGTCCTTAGGTTAGTTAGGTTTAAGTAGTTCAAAGTTCTAGATGACCTCCGACGTTAAGTCCCATAGTACTCAGAGCCATTTGAGCCATTTTTTGAACCAGGAGGGCGTGTGTGTTCCAGATCTCCTTGTAAACAACTGGACCGATTTCAACCAAACGCCTTACACATGTCCCTTCCTGTCGGACAACAATCGCTGTTGGGGGTAAAAATCACCTATTCATCACATTTCAGAAAATATGACGTCATAAACACAGATGAGTGAAAAAAATTCCGCATCATGCATGAAGTTTTAATACATTTATCCTTTACCTTTGAGACACTCCTAAGGTAGAGTCAATATAAGGAAATCCATGACACCTGACATCTCTTTTGACAGCTTTAAACTTCAAAACGTAAACATCTGTAGGCGGGAACGATAGCATTTGATAAAGCTATGAAAGGATGTTGCCATAGCGACGTTTACAAAATCGCGTTGTAGACACGCGGTCTAGCCTGCAAAAACCGTCCGGGACTTGTTTCTTAATTTGGATGCTGTGCTTACACTTTTGTACATTGTGTATATTACCTTGTACGACTGTTTAGTATTCTCAGAGGTGTCATCACGAAGATATGGTAATGAAAGTTTTTCGATACTTCACTACAAACACAGTTTCTTGTTCGTTTTCGTTTCTGATACAAATCTGGAAAAATTAATACCTGAGAAATGCTCAGTTTGTCAGAATAATTTAAATGTGCTGCCAGGATAAAATACAGATCTCCTAATAAAATGTGTGTAAATAATTTTCTTTATATTATAGGTCACCGACGAAGCCGGTACGAATAATCGATACATATTTTGGTTAAAAACAGGACAGGCATTCGTCTTCAAAAGAAGGAGTTTTTCTTACCTACATGCTAAACGTAATAAAAAAGAGACACATTCAATACCGTAACTCAATTTATTTCAAATTATACGAGGGCAGTTCAATAAGTAATGCAACACATTTTTTTTCTGAAACAGGGGTTGTTTTATTCAGCATTGAAATCTTTTAGCTACACAACACTATTTTTCAACGTAATCTCCATTCAATGCTACGGCCTTACGCCACCTTGAAATGAGGGCCTGTATGCCTGCACGGTACCATTCCACTGGTCGATGTCGGAGCCAACGTCGTACTGCATCAATAACTTCTTCATCATCCGCGTAGTGCCTCCCACGGATTGCGTCCTTCATTGGGCCAAACATATGGAAATCCGACGGTGCGAGATCGGGGCTGTAGGGTGCATGAGGAAGAACAGTCCACTGAAGTTTTGTGAGCTCCTCTCGGGTGCGAAGACTTGTGTGAGGTCTTGCGTTGTCATGAAGAAGGAGAAGTTCGTTCAGATTTTTGCGCCTACGAACACGCTGAAGTCGTTTCTTCAATTTCTGAAGAGTAGCACAATACACTTCAGAGTTGATCGTTTGACCATGGGGAAGGACATCGAACAGAATAACCCCTTCAGCGTCCCAGAAGACTGTAACCATGACTTTACCGGCTGAGGGTATGGCTTTAAACTTTTTCTTGGTAGTGGAGTGGGTGTGGCGCCACTCCATTTATTGCCGTTTTGTTTCAGGTTCGAAGTGATGAACCCATGTTTCATCGCCTGTAACAGTCTTTGACAGGAAATTGTCACCCTCAGCCACATGACGAGCAAGCAATTCCGCACAGATGGTTCTCCTTTGCTCTTTATGGCGTTCGGTTAAACAACGAGGGACCCAGCGGGAACAAACCTTTGAATATCCCAACTGGTGAACAATTGTGACAGCACTACCAACAGAGATGTCAAGTTGTTTGATGGTGATCCGTCGATCATCTCGAACGAGTGTGTTCGCACGCTCCACCATTGCAGGAGTCACAGCTGTGCACGGCCGGCCCGCACGCGGAAGATCAGACAGTCTTGCTTGACCTTGCGGCGATGATGACACACGCTTTGCCCAACGACTCACCGTGCTTTTGTCCACTGCCAGATCACCGTAGACACTCTGCAAGCGCCTATGAATATCTGAGATGCCCCGGTTTTCCGCCAAAAGAAACTCGATCACTGCCCGTTGTTTGCAACGCACATCCGTTACAGACGCCATTTTAACAGCTCCGCACAGCGCTGCCACCTGTCGGAAGTCAATGAAACTATACGAGACGAAGCGGGAATGTTTGAAAATATTCCACAAGAAATTTCCGATTTTTTCAACCAAAATTGGCCGAGAAAAAAAATGTGTTGCATTACTTATTGAACTGCCCTCGTAAATCATTCTGTTGAGTAATTATTGTTATGAGGAGGCGGCTTATTATACGTCCACAATGGGATTTCCGCTCCCTTTCCTTAATTTTTCGAAATTTTTCAGTTTTCATTAGGAAATTCCAATTCTGAAAAAACGAAATAGCTGAATGTCACATTTTGTGTCGTTGCGGCGCGCTGAGTGCGCCAGTGAGACACGTGAAACGACGGAGAAATACATTTCTCATTCCCATAGGCTCTCAAGAGCCTGCTCTTACAAGAAAGCGAACTCTTTTCTGTCCTTTGAGAACAGAGACACCACAACAACCTGACACGAAAGGTTTGCATTTGTCTAATGACTGGGGTGCGCAGTGAATGTGGTGCATAGCACGGGCTCTTGTTTGAAGCTACATAATTTAATCAGTTATCGATCTGGTGCTGACAACGAGCAGGGAAAAATATACACACTGCAAGACAATATTTTATTCTTTTTCAGTTATGTGTCGTTAAATCGTAGCACCTGTGATAGAGTGTGATACAAGATAGAGTGTGATACACACTGGACAATGGCGATTAATGGAAAAATATTATGGCAACCATAAAAGTTACACAATTCTTCGTTGCTAATAGTGCAGCCATCTTTATTGCTGTCAAGGTGGGTGTCATCAATAGACCAACGACCGTAATAAATTCACACAATGGGAATTTATAAAAAAAATATTGTGGCATACATAAAAACCATTAAGCGCGTATGTCAAGCCAATCGAGAATCGTAATGAGAATCTGTTCTTTGGTACGTCCGCCGCGTCACAATACCAGACTTTTCGCAATAAACAGTTACCTGATATTCTGTAGTTGATACCTGAGCCAGAGACGGTTTTCCTGGTAATTCACTGATGAAGTGATCATTTCCAAGACATAAAACAAATCATGGACAGTGTTGTTTGCACTTAGAGAATATCTTACCTGCGTGTACTGCGCCCAGCGAGGGTCTTTAGCCATTTCCTCATACGCAGCGAGAAGTCCCGTGTTCGCTATCATTGTGAAAATAGCTTCTCCGCCTATCGACAGCAGTTTGTGCACATTCTGGACACCACGCCTGTGAAAACACCCACTTATTACGACTGCTATAATGAAAATTATTGTTCTCCAGATATTAAATTAACATTTGTTAGAGTAGGACTGTTTGGTAGAGTATAGAATAAGATTTAAGTTTGTCCCAGCATCATGGCGGTTAAACTAACGAGTACTCGCGTCGTGGTGTGCACCCTACGACGCTGAATCACTGCCGTTTTAAGTGGTGTGTGTCTGTACTGGCCCAGAATATAGCTCAGGGATGGAGGTGTTGCTTGCTGCATAGTGTGAACTGCTTCTCTCTGTTAGCATGCGATGCTGCTGACATTACCCCAGTCAATGAGGACAATAGAAAGTTTGACTTTTCCTACCGATTGTTGAGTGGCGTCATTCCCTTTTCGGGTTTGGGTTGGGTTGTTTGGGGGATGAGACCAAACTGCGAGGTCATCGGTCTCAGCGGATTAGGGAAGGACGGGGAAGGAAGTCGGCCGTGCCCTTTCAAAGGAACCATCCCGGCATTTGCCTGGAGCGATTTAGGGAAGCCACGGAAAACCTAAATCAGGATGGCCGGACGCGGATTGAACCGTCGTCCTCCCGAATGCGAGTGCAGTGTGCTAACCACTGCGCCACCTCGTTCAGTCCGACATTTTCGTTTTAGCTTGGAGATTACGCACCCATACCTCGTTTCTTGCAACAGTTCTACCCAGATATCCATCGTCTGATACCTGGAAACGCTGCAAACGTTGTTCAAAGACATCAACGCAATAATCTCTCTATCAGTCAACTGATGCTGCACCCATCTCGCGGACACTTTACTGAATCCCAGCACAACATGGACAGTGTTGTGTTCTGCACCTAGACTAATAGCCCAAATAGTGGCTAATTGGTTTACAGTATGTTTTCTTTCACAAGCTGTTCTACTGTCGCAATGTTTCTGTTCGCCAGTATGCCAGTTTTCTGCACCATTCATACACTTGCTGCAGGGACACACTCGAATTGTACTGAGTTTTCATTTTTGGATACGTTCCATAGGTTTAACGGCTTTACTACTAAAAACACGTGTCACAGATCGCTACTCCAGCGTTGTGAAAGTAGACGGTGAGGTGACCATCACTGCGTTGACACAGTTTCATTTTCTGTGATGCGACAATATGTAACTTTCGATCATTTGTCAAAAAATGGTTCAAACGGCTCTGAGCACTATGGGACTTAACATCTGAATTCATCAGTCCCCTAGAACTTAGAACTACTTAAACCTAACTAACCTAAGGACATCACACACATCCATGCCCGAGGCAGGATTCGAACCTGCGACCGTAGCGGTCACGCGGTTCCAGACTGAAGCGCCTAGAACCGCTCGGCCACACCGGCAGGCTGATCATTTGTCGAAACACAAGAATAACTCCCTCTACTTGCAAAATAGATACTTCAAATTTTAGGAATGTTATAGCTCTTTTAAGCTTTTCATCAATCTCGTAATTGACGTCACTGTTTAAAAAATACCTGAACGCTTAGAAGTTTTACAATTCTGACTAAAGTAGCTCGATTTCTAATGAAGGTAGCAGTGGGGTTACTGCAGTCGACCGTACAAGTCAGTCCCTTTTAAGCAGGCCAAACTGCAGTCTTGAGGTTGGGAGCCATCAGTCACCATACGTCAGCCTGGTTATTGACGTTATATATGTCGCTGTTTTGTAACCATATGTAAAATCGGTCGGAGAGAACACAAGCAGCTCCCACAAAGCTCAGAAAACCGTATTTTATTGAACAAAATGTAAGGTACTTTAGCACTTGAAAAACCAGCCGATATTACCTTAAATGTGAACATTTTGGGTTAGGTTTGAGCGTGACCGTTATGAGCATCAGTCAATATAGAAACTGTATGCGACACCCGTGCCACTTGTAGTGGAGCCTGTTGCCAGTTACAGACAATGCCACAAACAGCCTAAAGCTCGTATTACAAATCGTCCTTGGCTAATCATCAATTTAAATCTACTTACTAATGGAGGTTGTCACACAACCTTCGTTTATCGAAGTAGACCGATAGCGATACCTACCTACAAACTCTTTGAATATAAGCAAAAATTCCATATCTGTAAATTCCATTTTTATACATAAGTCATATTTATCACAACAGTACAATATTGCTTATCGGTTATTGATTGTATTGACGCAAAACAATCCTTCCGAAATTGTACCACAGTGTAAGGTAAGAAATTCGTATTTCGAATGCTGAAGCCACATTAATACGTTACCCAATATTTTGTTGCCATGAACTGTGGATCAATAACAGGTAAAGACTATAGTAAAATAGTGCGTTAATTGGGAACCACCTCATTTAGTTACTTCCAAAACTGTGTCGCATATGAAAAAGGAAGTTGTTATGTAATGTTGATATTCAGCTAAATGATTGTTTTGAAAAGTGACATTTATTCAGCACATACTGGAGGACAAAAAATATGTGTCACGAATTATGCAAAATCTCGTAATCCAAAAGCATCATCTCAGTTAGTATTAGTAAAATATTACGTTGCAAATATTACCGACTCGCAAAATCTAAGAGCAGTTTTATGAGTAAGGAAACGCCTTTCACATGTGAAACCGCATCAATGATTCTTAGCCCTTTCAAATTTTGTGCATTTTTTTTAATTTGGTGACGTAGCTGCCAGGTCTAGTGTCAGGTTCTTCGACTGGCGATTCTTTAACGATTTTTCTGACTTTTCGCCAGCACTAGTGGTCGGCATTGTCAAGCATTCAGTCTCCATCACTGGCGGTGGAATGGAGTCGAGCATGCATCCAGAGATTATACGCTAATGAGCCGAAACATTAGACCACCTGCTTAATGGCTGGTTTGTCCGTCTTTGGAACGAAACACATCACTATTTTGGGTAGAAATCCGACACTTTGTAGGTTTGTGGAGGTGTGTGGCATTAGACGTCTACGCACGTGTTATGTTCAAAAATGGTTCAAATGGCTCTGACAAGGGAACATCCCCATCACACCCCCCTCAGATTTAGTTATAAGTTGGCACAGTGGATAGACCTTGAAAAACTGAACACAGATCAATCGAGAAAACAGGAAGAAGTTGTGTGTAACTATGAAAAAATAAGCAAAATATACAAACCGGGTCGTCCATGCGTAAGATAGGCAATATTAAGGGCCATGTGATGCGAGGAGCGCCGTGCTCCCGTGGTTAGCGTGGACAGCTGCGGAACGAGAGGTCCTTGGTTCAAATCTGACCCCGACTGAAAATTTTGCTTTCTTTATTTTCGCAAAGTTATGATCTGTCCGTTCGTTCATTGACGTCTCTGTTCACTGTAATAAGTTTAGTGTCTGTGTTTTGTGACCGCACCGCAAAACCGTGTGATTAGTTGACGAAACGACGTGCCTCTCCAATGGGAACCGAAAACATTTGATCGAAAGGTCATAGGTCAACCGATTCCTCCACAGTAAAACACGTCTGATATTTTGTATACGACACTGGTGACAGCATGTGCGTCACATGACAGGAATATGTTGTCGACCCACCTAACTAGTACACTTGGCGAATGGGTGAAAAGATTCTTCTACCTTGCCCGATTTAGGTTTTCTTGCGGATGTAATAATCACTCCAAAAAAGTGATGAAAACATAGAGTTTTTCACATAAACTGAAAATAAAAAGTTAAAATTTTCGTTCGAGGGAAGATTTGAACTGAAGACCTCTCGTTTTACACCTGTTCACACTAACCACAGGACCACGGCGCTCCTAGTCTCATACTGCCCTTAATAGTGCCTATATTACAAATGGACGACCCAGTTTGTATATTTTGCTTATTTTTTCATAGTTCCACACAACTTCTTCCTGTTTTCTCGATCGATCTGTGTTCAGTTTTTCAAGGCGTATCCACTGTGCCAACTTATAACTAAATCTGAGGGGGGTGCGATGGGGATGTTCCCTTGTGAGCACTATGGGGGACAACTGCTGAGGGCATTAGTCCCCTAGAACTTAGAACTACTTAAACCTAACTAACCTAAGGACATCACAAACATCCATGCCCGAGGCAGGATTCGAACCTGCGACCGTAGCGGTCTTGCGGTTCCAGACTGCAGCGCCTTTAACCGCGCGGCCACTTCGGCCGGCCACACGTGTTATGTAATTCGCGTAAATAACGGGCCGCTGAGTTACGTACGCGGTGATGGTGCCCGATAGCGAATCAGATGGGTTCCATAGGATTTCCATTAGGCGAATTTCGTCGTCACAACATCACCGTGAGTTCAGTATTCACTATTATACCCCTCAAATGACTGTATAACTGTTTTGGCTCCGGGAGAAGGACAATTATACTGCTGAAAGATAACATCGCCTTCGGGGAAGACATCAAGCATGAAGGGATGCAGGTAGTTCACAGCTGTCAGCATATGTTCGAATACCACCACAAGTCGTAAGCAAAGCGCAGGAGAATGTGTCCATAGCAAATACTGCTGCCACCACCCTGCGTCCGTGGCGCGCTGCACGTTTCGAGCCAGCGTTCGCCTAGATGACGGCGTTTGTGGAGACGACCATCGACTTAGTGTAGCAGAAATGTGTTTCACCCGAAGAGTCGACACGTTTATATTGATTGATCAACGGTCGAATCCTGATGATCCCGTACCCACTGCAATCGTAATTGACTATTTGGTTGGGTCAACTTGCGAGCACCTAGGGGTGATCTGCTCCAGAGCTCCACGTTCAACAATGTACGATTAACGGTATGCTCCGAAACACTTCTCGCGCCTGTAGCACGAATCCTAGGCCTAATTTCACGCGCGCGAATGGTAAGTAAGCAGTGAATTAAACTTATAGGTTAGCCGAGCGGTCTAGGCGCTGCAGTCATGGACTGTTCGGCTGGTCCCGGTGGAGGTTCGAGTCCTCACTCGGGCATGGGTGTCTGTAATTGTCCTTAGGGTAATTTAGGTTAAGTAGTGTGTAAGATTAGGGACTGATGACCTTAGCAGTTAAGTCCCATAAGATTTCATACACATTTGAACATTTTTTTGAAACTTATAGGTAAACGTTTCCAGTTGGTATAAATATAAGTGTTGCTACATTAGTGGAAGTGTTAGCGAAGTGCTAAAGAAGATTAAACGGGGTAACAAGTTCATTTTCATTCTCGCGGCTATAGCACGGTTTTTAGGCTTAATTTCACGCGTGCGCATCGTAAGTAAACAGTGACTTAAACTTATATGTAATCACCAGTTTTTTTATTCAGTACTCTTTCAATTTATTTATATCTGCCTGAATAGTTTCTAGGGTCCTTTGTTTACGTTTTAGTCAGTACTTAAATCAGTTTATACGATTTCTGTTTTTACCATGAGTGAGAAGTGTGTGACATGCCGTAGGATCGTTAGTTCCGGGGTGTGGTGTGATGGGTGCTGCAGTTTCTTTCATTGGGCCGAATGTAGTGGTGTCGGAAATGGGGACATAAATGAGGCTCACCTGTGGTATTGTAGGATTTGCAGTAGAGATAGGAAAATGCTGGAAGAGAAAGGGAAAATTGCAGCTCTTCAAGCTGACTTAGACAAGGCAAGGGAGGATCTGGACAGGTTAAAGAGGGAGAAGGGTGAACATAGGTGGGAAGTGGAAACAGGTAATAGGGGTAACAGGCAAAGGAGAGCATCAGAGAGCTTTGTCATAAATCTTGAAAACAGATTTGACCTGTAGCCTCAGTCAGAATCGGATGAGCCTCATGTAGCTGAAGCTATAGAAAGGGCACAACAAGCTTTCAAGGACTTGAAAAAGGTAGGGAAATTTGTAAAGAGAAAGAAAGTTCTGTTGTTAGGTAGTTCCCATGGTAGAGGTGATGGCCAACTACTGCAGGAAAGTCTAGGTCCAGAGTACCAAACTTTTTCAAGCCTAGTGCAGATCTGGGTCAGGTAACAGAGCATGTAGGTTCTTTATGCAACGATTTCACAAAGGAGGATGCCGTGGTTATAGTGGGTGGTCCGGGAAATAGCACTGGCAGAGATTAAATATTCCATAGAGAGTGACCTAGTGAAGATAGCATCTGCAACGAAGCACACGAATGTGGGATTTATGTCTCTGTTGAGATACCATGATCGGCCTCATTTGAACTCTTCCGTCGGGAGGGTGAACTTGGAGTTGGAGTGGCTGCTTAGGATGGATATAGGGTCCCATATTGGTTTTATTCCTGTGGATGCTATCGATAGGTGGGACTACACTAGGCATGGCCTTCACCTCAATAGGAAAGGAAAGGGAAAACTGTCTGGGTTGATTGCAGAAAACTTAAGGTAAAATACCAGTGGTCACAGGTGTCAGAGGGATACCTTTTTTAGAATAGGGAAGGGGGAAAGAAAACGAGTTTTAAGAGAGATTTGCAGACATACTCAGTTTGAGAAAACAGATGAACGGGGGTTAGATTTTAGCATACAGCCTCCATTTAAACAATGTTTAACAGAAAGTAATCAGAAACTCCCAGTTCATCTTCGCCAAAGCAGTTATAATCACATTAGTATGCAGTATCAGTTATCTTTATTACACCAGAACATTCCGGGACTCAGAAATAAAGTTGATGAACCACTCATTTGTATTGATGAAATGAATTCATCTAACCAAATTGACATAATCTGCCTCTCTGAACATCAAGTGATCACTGGTATAGATATGTTAGACATTTCAGGATTTAAGCTAGCTTCCTACTTCTGCAGAGCAGATATGGATGGAGGAGGAGTTGCCACATTTATTAAAAACTGCCACAAATTCAAGAACATTGACATTAATAAATTCTGTTTAGAGCGGCATCTACAAGCATGTGAAACATAATTAGAGTTCCATAACAGATCCTATATAACAGTAACTATTGACGGAGCACCTGCAGGAAATTATAATCTATTCATAGATCATCTAGAAGCTCTTTTGGGTTATTTAACAGGAAGAAACAAAGAAATTTTGATTGCTGGTGACTTTAATACAGATTTTCTAATGCAGTCTTCCAGTAAATATTTACTGCAGTTAGTAATGTTGTCTTTCAATCTAACTCACACTGTAAACTTTCCAACTAGGATCACTAAATCCTCAAGGACAGCCATTGTCAACATTTTTATACACAAATCAAACGAACAAACTCATATCATAAAACCTGTAATAAATGGATTATCAGATCATGACATGCATCTCCTTGTTTTAGATGTAAATTCTAAGCAGATTATCAAGACTGCTAAATCTGAGTACAGGAGAGTAGTCAATCAACCAAAAACTGAGTGTTTCAGAAAACTGCTCAAAGATATGAACTGGAAAGATGTATGTAGTGCTCATGACATTAATGAAAAATATAACACATTCATGAACAATGTCAGTACCATGTTTGAGAACTGTTTTCCTCTAAAAGTTACTCAAATTAAACAGAAGTCTATAATAAAACCATGGATTACACAAGGAATAAAGATTTCCTTTAAGACAAAAAGGAAAATGTATCTGCCGACCAAGAATAGCTCCAATGCTGATGATTTAACTAAATATAAGGAATACTGTAAAATATTAAAAAAAGTAATTCAGACATACACTCCTGGAAATGGAAAAAAGAACACATTGACACTGGTGTGTCAGACCCACCATACTTGCTCCGGACACTGCGAGAGGGCTGTACAAGCAATGATCACACGCACGGCACAGCGGACACACCAGGAACCGCGGTGTTGGCCGTCGAATGGCGCTAGCTGCGCAGCATTTGTGCACCGCCGCCGTCAGTGTCAGCCAGTTTGCCGTGGCATACGGAGCTCCATCGCAGTCTTTAACACTGGTAGCATGCCGCGACAGCGTGGACGTGAACCGTATGTGCAGTTGACGGACTTTGAGCGAGGGCGTATAGTGGGCATGCGGGAGGCCGGGTGGACGTACCGCCGAATTGCTCAACACGTGGGGCGTGAGGTCTCCACAGTACATCGATGTTGTCGCCAGTGGTCGGCGGAAAGTGCACGTGCCCGTCGACCTGGGACCGGACCGCAGCGACGCACGGATGCACGCCAAGACCGTAGGATCCTACGCAGTGCCGTAGGGGACCGCACCGCCACTTCCCAGCAAATTAGGGACACTGTTGCTCCTGGGGTATCGGCGAGGACCATTCGCAACCGTCTCCATGAAGCTGGGCTACGGTCCCGCACACCGTTAGGCCGTCTTCCGCTCACGCCCCAACATCGTGCAGCCCGCCTCCAGTGGTGTCGCGACAGGCGTGAATGGAGGGACGAATGGAGACGTGTCGTCTTCAGCGATGAGAGTCGCTTCTGCCTTGGTGCCAATGATGGTCGTATGCGTGTTTGGCGCCGTGCAGGTGAGCGCCACAATCAGGACTGCATACGACCGAGGCACACAGGGCCAACACCCGGCATCATGGTGTGGGGAGCGATCTCCTACACTGGCCGTACACCACTGGTGATCGTCGAGGGGACACTGAATAGTGCACGGTACATCCAAACCGTCATCGAACCCATCGTTCTACCATTCCTAGACCGGCAAGGGAACTTGCTGTTCCAACAGTACAATGCACGTCCGCATGTATCCCGTGCCACCCAACGTGCTCTAGAAGGTGTAAGTCAACTACCCTGGCCAGCAAGATCTCCGGATCTGTCCCCCATTGAGCATGTTTGGGGCTGGATGAAGCGTCGTCTCACGCGGTCTGCACGTCCAGCACGAACGCTGGTCCAACTGAGGCGCCAGGTGGAAATGGCATGGCAAGCCGTTCCACAGGACTACATCCAGCATCTCTACGATCGTCTCCATGGGAGAATAGCAGCCTGCATTGCTGCGAAAGGTGGATATACACTGTACTAGTGCCGACATTGTGCATGCTCTGTTGCCTGTGTCTATGTGCCTGTGGTTCTGTCAGTGTGATCATGTGATGTATCTGACCCCAGGAATGTGTCAATAAAGTTTCCCCTTCCTGGGACAATGAATTCACGGTGTTCTTATTTCAATTTCCAGGAGTGTATTAACAAATGCACTATGAGAAGAAGATAGCAATGTCAGGGAACAAAATAAAAACAATATGGGATATGGTGAAAGAGGAGACTGGTAGACCCAGAAAGATACAGGATCAAATAGCATTAAGGGTAGATGACACATTCGTAACCGATAGGCACAGTGTGGCAAATCTATTTAGCAAGTACTTTATATCCGTTACTGATAGAATGGGATTGTGAGGATCAGTAAATAATGCCCTTGAATATCTGAAACTAGCCTTTACAAATAGCTGCATGTACATGAATATGTCACTCACTTCACCAAAAGAAATAACTTCCATAATAAAATCTTTAAAAACAAAGCATTCTCGTGGTTATGATGAAATATCAACAAAGTTAATTAACGCATGTTCTTGTGAATTTAGTGCAATTCTAAGTTACTTGTGTAACCAGTCAATTATAACTGGGACATTTCCTGACTGGCTAAAATAAGCAGATGTTAAGCCTCTATTCAAGAAAGGGGGTAAAGAGATACCATCAAACTACAGACCGATTTCACTTTTGCCAGCATTATCAAAAATTTTAGAAAAAGTAATGTACAGGCAGCTTCTCAACCATCTGACCACAAATAAGATATTATCAAGAACACAGTTTGGATTTCTGAAGGGTTCTGATATCGAAAAGGCTATTTACACCTACAGTGAAAATGTACTTAATTCATTAAATAACAAATTACAAGCAGCAGGTATTTTCTGTGATTTGTCAAAGACATTTGATTGTGTGAACCACAACATCCTTTTAAATAAATTAGAATTCTATTGTGTCATGGGCAGTGCTGCAAAATGGTTCAAGTCATACCTAGCTAACAGGAAACAAAGGGTTTCAGTGCAAGGGACTAGTGAACTAAGTCATCAGTCATCATCAGAATGGGAAGAAATTACATGTGGTGTCCCACAAGGATCCATCTTAGGGCCATTGCTTTTTCTTGTGTACATTAATGATCTCTCATCAGTTATACTGCCAGAAGCAGATTTCGTTTTGTTTTCAGGTGACACAAGTATTGCAATAAATAGAATGTCGAGTGTAGTTCTAGAAAGATCTGCTAATGATATTTTCATGGATATTAATAAATGGTTTAAAGCCAACTCACTGACATGAAACTTCGAAAAGACTCACTATATGCAATTCAGAGGTTTCCACCCAGCATATGCATAAAGTATGAAGAAGAGCAGATAAAAGAGGTTGACAGTCTTAAATTCCTGGGATTACAACTTGATAATAAATTCAGTTGGGAGGACCACACCGCAGAACTGCAGAAATGCCTTAACGAATCTGTATTTACAATTCGAGTGTTAGCAGACATAGGCGACATAAAAATGAAAAAGCTTGCATACTTTGCCTACTTTCATTCCATAATGTCATATGGTATAATATTTTGGGGTAACTCTTCAAGTCAAACAAACGTTTTCAGAGTCCAAAAGCATGTAATATGTATTATTTGTGGAGTAAATTCACGGACATCCTGTAGAAACCTTTTCAAAGAACTGGGTATACTAACTACTGCCTCTCAGTATATTTACTCCTTAATGAAATTTGTCCTAAATAATACACTCCTGGAAATGGAAAAAAGAACACATTGACACCGGTGTGTCAGACCCACCATACTTGCTCCGGACACTGTGAGAGGGCTGTACAAGCAATGATCACACGCACGGCACAGCGGACACACCAGGAACCGCGGTGTCGTCTTCAGCGATGAGAGTCGCTTCTGCCTTGGTGCCAATGACGGTCGTATGCGTGTTTGGCGCCGTGCAGGTGAGCGCCATAATCAGGACTGCATACGACCGAGGCACACAGGGCCAACACCCGGCATCATGGTGTGGGGAGCGATCTCCTACACTGGCCGTACACCACTGGTGATCGTCGAGGGGACACTGAATAGTGCACGGTACATCCAAACCGTCATCGAACCCATCGTTCTACCATTCCTAGACCGGCAAGGGAACTTGCTGTTCCAACAGGACAATGCACGTCCGCATGTATCCCGTGCCACCCAATGTGCTCTAGAAGGTGTAAGTCAACTACCCTGGCCAGCAAGATCTCCGGATCTGTCCCCCATTGAGCATATTTGGGACTGGATGAAGCGTCGTCTCACGTGGTCTGCACGTCCAGCACGAACGCTGGTCCAACTGAGGCGCCAGGTGGAAATGTGACGTATCTGACCCCAGAAATGTGTCAATAAAGTTTCCCATTCCTGGGACAATGAATTCACGGTGTTCTTATTTCAATTTCCAGGAGTGTATATCTCTTTTTCCAACAAACAGCTCAGTTCATACATACAATACCAGGAACAAAAATGATCTGCACAAGGACTTAAAAGCACTTACTTTAGTTCAAAAAGGGGTCCACTACTCAGGAATACTCATCTTCAACAATTTGCCAGCAAACATAAAAAAATTTAGTTACAAATAAAGGTCAGTTTAAAAGGAGCCTGAAAGACTTACTAGTGGCCAACTCCTTTTACTCCATTGAAGAATTTTTTAGTAGAAACAAATGATGTATTGTATATACTCATACTATTAGTGTTGTTATTTCAGCTTAAAAAAATGACATGCTCTACATCCACGAGGATCTCCTCAGCACGGATCTATGGAACGAAGAACTAATCTAATCTACTTGTGCGTGCACCAGCATTGTGCTCTTCCGGTAGAGATGCCAGAGATCACCATCAATCCTACTTTACAGAGCAGAACAAGTCTCCGAGCCCCATGTTTTGTGAAGAGTCGTGGGCATCCAACCATTTAGCGCCTAGTAGTAGTTTCACTATTTTTCTACCTCTTTCTGCCTCTTTCAGTAGATGCTCAAGACAGTCTTCCTGAATATTCGACCGGCTTCGCCGTTTTCGACATACTCGTTCACAGACTCTGGGTAACAATAATCTGTCAAAATCGATTATCTCAATAGATTTCCTGATTTGCAGTGCATTTTCACTAGGGTGACCCCCAACCGTGTCTGCTCCGCCTACATACTTTTGTTACCGCGTCACGTGCCTCCAAAGCCACCAGTCAGCATCCAACGTCGCGGCTGTCAGTGGTCATAATGTTTCGGCTCATTAGTGTAATTATGTACATGTCGCGCCAACGTCTGAGCCGAGGGCTTTTCCCTGGTCATTACCAATGTGGTTCTCCCCTTACCACTTGTAACGTCGTTGGTTGCAGCACAGGAATCCAGGATCCGTTTTTCTTGGAACTTCCCTCAAAAATGGTTCAAATGGCTCTAAGCACTATGGGACTTAACATCTGAGGTCTCAGTCCCCTAGACTTAGAACTGCTTAAACCTAACTAACCTAAGGACATCACACACATCCATGCCCGATGGCAGGATTCGAACCTGCGACCGTAGCAGCAGCGGGGTTACGGACTGAAGTGCCTAGAACCGCTCGACCACAGCGGCCGGTGGAACTTTCCTCTTTCTTGTTGAAGCTACTGGGCCATAATATGACCTTTGTCTCTTGTTGCTAGGTGGGGTCGTTTCAGAGATATGAAGGTCAACTTTGTTTTTTAAATGGGATGATATAGTTTCTGATAGAAGCTATCGAGACGAATCCTATATTTTGCAGCAGTAAGGTCTTTGAAGGTCAACGAAGGTCATGGATTGAGTGGTGTTCCTTATCACATCGGCACTTATCGAAGCACATGCATTCACAATTCTCTCTCGTATATCGTGGAAATAGTAAATATTCGCCGAATACGGCGTATCCATCTAACGTGCCATTGACATGTAACCACCATTCGACGGTTTCACAATACAACATAAATAGGAGCGGTAAGACTAGTATCGTCGAATAAGCGAATGTGAATGACGTATTCCTTCGAAGAACAGGTCCATATGCTTCTCATTTGCGCAGAGTACCAACAAAATTCAATGAGAGCTAGAGGCTTACACGCTGAAAGATATCCTCAACGTACTCACCCTACACGTCGTACATTTAAATATGTGTATGATAAATTGAGAACAATTGGATCTTTAAAGCATCGGAAAGATAACCGGCAAAGGAAAGTTACTAACGAGGAAACGGAAACTGGTACTCTTGCCACTGTGGTTCGAGATCCTTGTGTTAGTTCTCATCAAATCGCAAGGGAATCTGGCGTGAGCCAGAGTAGTGTTGTTCGTGTTCTGCATCGCCATAAATATCATCCATGCCATATCAGTCTCCACCAAGAATTAACTGGTACGGATAGTATGCGTCGCATTGAATTCTGCCGATGGGCTCAACTTCAGATTCAGAGGTATGACACATTTATTAATTTGATTTTATTTACTGACGAGTCTATATTCACGAACTATTGAAATGTTAATTTGCATAACATGCATTATTGGGAAACTGAAAATCCATGTTGGCTGCGGCAAGTTGCTCACCAAAAACCGTGGTCGGTAAATGCATGGTGTGGGATTCTGGAGGACAGAATTATAGGCCCCTATTTCATCGAAGGAAATCTAGCACATCACATTCCCGCAAGAAACATTAGGTCTGTTATTGGAAGAAATACCTTTAGGAAGAAGGAACAGAATGTGGTATCAACACCATGAGAGTCCGGCACATTTTTCGCTGATGGCTAGAAATGAGTTGCAGCGACAGTTGCCAAATCGTTGGATTGGGCGCGGAAGAGATGTGTCGTAGCCGGCTCGTTCGCCAGACTTGACGGGTCTGAATTTTTTCTTGTGGGGATTCATAAAAGACATTGTTTATAAAGACGTTCCAACTACACCTGAAGATATGCGAGAGAGAATTGTCAGAGCATGTGCTTCGATAAGTGCCGAAGTGATAAGGAATACCACTCAATCCATAAGAAGATTGCAGCACTGCATTGATACCAACGGTCATCACTTCGAACTCCTTCTGTAAATAGACGTTCATACCACCTTTTTGACCTCCGTTGACCTTCAAAGACCTTGCTGTTACACATCATTGGATCCGTCTCGATCCCTGCTATCAGAAAATAAGTACCAAACTATAGCATCCCATTAAAAAAATAAAAAACAAAGTTGACCTCCATATCTCTGTAGCGACCCCACCTAGCAACGAAAAACAAACGTCATATTATGGCCCCCGATGTCCCATGCAACTTTTGTCCCACAGACGTTTCAGCTCCTATCATACTATCGGAGTTTTTCTTGGTGACAATAGTTAGTGACTCACCCTGTATATATATACCAAATAAATTAATAAGAGATGTTTCTGGTTCCCCACGGTACACAAGACGGATCAGAACACTGTTGCAGAGGCAACGAAGAAACCATGTCAAATTTAAAACAATGCAAAATCCCCAAGATTGGCGAAGTTACCAGAAGTTCCAACTTCAGCACGATCTTGAGTGTGAGATGCTTTTAATATCTTCCACAACGAAACTCTGTCTTTAAATAAGGCAGAAAACCCGGACAGATTCTGGTTGTGTGAAAGAACACCAGCGGCAAGACGCAATCAATATCTTTATTGCGAGATAGCAGTGTTAATGTTATTGATGACAGTGCCACTAGATTAGAGTTATAACCACAGTTTCTCGAAGTTCCTTCACCAAATAAGATGAAATAAATGTTCCAGAATTCGAACCTAGAGCAGCTGCGAACAAGAGTAACTTAGGTATAGATATCCTTGGTGCAGCGAAGCACCTTACTTAATAAAGGTAAGGCCTCCAGTCCATATTGTACACCCGTCTGTTTCACAGTATACTGATACACTAGCTCCATACTTAGCAATCGTATTCAACCGCTCGCTCAGAGCACAGGCCAAGAAAGGAAATCGCAGTAATCCGCTGAATTACAGCCCCAGATTACTAACGGCGATCTGTAGTAGGTTATTGGAACATTATCAATTTCCTCGAAGAAAACGATTTTTTTGCCAAATGGCCAACACGGATTCATCAAATATCGTTCTTGTGACTCACATCTATTTCTTCAATATCACGAAGTAATGAGTGCTGTCGAAAGGGGACGTCAAACGTTAGATTTCCAGAGAGCTTTCGACAGCGTTCCTCACAAGTGACTTCTAATCATATTGCGTGTGTACAGCGCATTGTCTCAGTTATGCCACTGGATTCGTGCTTTCCAGTCAGAATGGTTATAGTTCGTAGCAACTGACGGAAAGTCATCTAGTAAAACGGAAGTAACATCCGGCGTTCCCCAAGAAAGTGTTATAGGCCCCCTGATGTTCCTGATCTATTGAAACAATTCACGAGACGATCTCGTAGGTCGTTTGCAGGTGATACTATCATGTACCGTCTTGTAAAATCATTAGATGGTTCACACCAATTGAAAAATGATTTAGACAAGATGGTACAAGGAGTAGCAATCGACTAAATAATGCCAAGTGTGAAGTCATCCGCAACAGAATCCGCTAAATGTCGATTACACGATAAATTCCACAAATCTAAAGGCTGTCAATTCAACTAAATACCTAGGGATTAGAGCTACAAATAAGTTAAACTGGAACGATCACATAAATAACGTCGTGGGAAATGCGAATCAGACACAGATTTATTTGGCATAATACATACATTAAAAAATTTTTGCATCACCCCAGTTCCCACAAATCCTAACGATAGACGTTGACTGTGGATACTGTATCACAGATAGAGTCCCTTTGACTATCCAGAGATTTCCATAAACCCGCCCAAAGATGTAAACAACCATGCACGAGCAGAGCCTATTAGACGGAGGGGATCCGACAGCTGATCAGTTCCAGTCATTCCACCAAGAAGGAGGTACATGGCTCGTGTTGTCTGTAGTTCAACCATTCCTACACGGCCAATACCGCGGTACGATCGCGTCCGCATTGTTTCTTTGTGCAAGGAAGGGTTCTCAACAAGGGAAGTGTCCAGGGGTCTAGGAGTGAACCAAAGCGATGTTCTTCGGACATGGAGGAGACACAGAGAGACAGGAACTCTTGATGACATGCCTCGCTCAGGCCGCCCAACAGCTATTACTGCTGTGGATGACCGCTACCTACGGATTATGGCTCGGAGGAACCCTGACAGCAACGACACCATGTTGAATAATACTTTTTGTGCAGCCTCAGACGTCGTGTTATGACTCAAACTGTGCGTAATAGGCTGCATGATGCGCAACTTCACTCCCGACATCCATGGCGAGGCCCATCTTTGCAGCCACGACACCATGCAGCGCGGCACTGATGGGCCCAACAACGTGTTGATTGGACCGCTCGGGATTGGCATCACATTCTCTTCACCGATGAGTGTCGCATATACCTTCAACCAGACAATCGTCGGTGACGTGTTTGGAGCCAACCCGGTCAGGCTGAACGCCTTAGACACACTGCCAAGCGAGTACAGCAAGGTGGAGGTTCCCTGCTTCTTTGGGGTGGCATTATGTAGAGCCGACGTACGCCGCTGGTGGTCATGGAAGCCGTCGTAACAGCTGTACGATACGTGATTGCCATCCTCCGACCGATAGTGCAGCATATTGGCAAGGCATTCGTCTTCATGGACGATAATTCGCTCCTCCGTCGTGCACATCTGACTTTCTTCAGGATTGCGACATCGCTCGACTACAGTGACCAGCATATTCTCCAGACATGATCCCTAACGAACATGCCTGGGGTAGATTGAAAAGGGCTGTTTATGGATGAGGTGACCCAGCAAAAACTCTGAGGAATCTACGCCGAATCGCCCTTGAGGAATGGGATAATCTGGACCAACATTGCCTTGATGAACTTGTGGATAGTACGCCACCACGAATACAGGCATGCATCAATGCAAGATCAGTAGCTACTGGGTATTAGAGCTACAGGTGTATACAGCAATCTGGACCACCATATCTGAAGGTCTCGCTGTTTGATGGTACAACGTGTGTGGTTTTAATGAGCAATAAAACGGGTGGAAATTATGTTTATGTTGATCTCTGTTCCAGTTTTCTGTACAGGTTCCGGAACTCTCGGAACCGAGGTGATGCAAAACTTTTTTGATGTGTGTACTTACAAAATACAGCAGGTATACCAAGGAGACTGGCTACACTACACTTGTCCGCCCTCTTCTGCAGTATTGTTGCATTGTGTGGTTTTCGCATCAAACAGGATTGCTGGAGGACATCGGTAAAGTTCAAAGAATGGCAGCTCACTTTGTAATGTCGCGAAATGTGGTTCAAATGGCTCTAAGCACTATGGGACTTAACGTCTGAGGTCATAAGTCCCCTAGACTTAGAAACTACTCAAACCTAACTAACCTAAGGACATCATACTCATCCATGCCCGAGGCAGGATTCGAACCTGCGACCGTAGCAGCAGCGCGGTTCCGGACTGAAGCGCCTAGAACTTCTCGGCCACAGCGGACGGCCGCGAAATATGGAAGAGAGTGGATCACCATGAGAGAAATCAGAGCTCGACGGAAAGATTTAAGTGTCCGTTTTGCCCATATACAAAAGCTCATTCATCTTTGAAACACCAGTATATTAATGAATAAATGAATAAGTAATTTGTTCATGGTTATCTTTGGTCGTTGCACATTTGATCTGCACAAAAAGAGTAAAAAGAGAAAACCGTTTATATAGGAAGGCTACAGCTAATGCATATTTGTAGGAAAGAGTCACATAGTCTT
Organism: Schistocerca serialis cubense; assembly: GCF_023864345.2. Classification (NCBI taxonomy): domain Eukaryota; kingdom Metazoa; phylum Arthropoda; class Insecta; order Orthoptera; family Acrididae; genus Schistocerca; species Schistocerca serialis. The sequence continues at coordinate 918,241,726 of NC_064639.1, forward strand.
TAGATCATATAACCCATATAAATAACATTATATGAATATTTTTTGGGTATTGCACGATTGATCTGTACAACAGACAAAGCAAAAAGAAAAAGCTGTTTATACACGCATGTTACCGCTAATGTATATGAGTGGGAAAGCATGATAGACCCTTTAGATCGGATGCACATATAAATAACTTTATACTTCCGAAAGTCATAAGACATCCATTTTGAACACATATTTCATTTCTGGGTTTACAGTCATCGCAAAATCTAAAACACATAATTTCTTGCTGCCTCATTTGGCAAGCGCAGTAGATATGACTTTATTCGTACAAATATGGAAAATGAAGCTTCGTGGATGAGATACGTTCGTTTTATTAAACAGTTCTCTTATGAACTTGTTATTTTCTCTATTTTGTATCCTCAAGAGATTTAGGTCCTATATGATGAACATACGTTGAGCTTTTTGATAGAAGCCCAAGTTTATGTTGAATGTCAGAACTTAACTGGAACTACCTTCAGTACCACCAAAACTTGTATCCATACTGATATCAGTGTTACATCTGTCGGATAAACTCTAGCGTACGATTCCACCCGTCAGCTTCGACAAATGACTCATACTGAGCTCAAAGATGCAACAAACACAAGTTTTCAAAATGACGAACAGTACTTGTAAGCGTTTCCACGGTGCCAAAACGTAGTCACGAACTATAACAGCGCGAAAAACCTAATTTACTATTATAGAAACTAACGGGACAACCACGAGAAAATGGGGTTTTGGAGGTGTAGAAAATAACATCTAACAATCTCAGAATCACAATAACAGTAAAATATAGGAAAAACAACAAAAGTTAGGAACAAGATATACCTAGCGAAAAATCGCGTAAGCTGACAAAAAAAAAAAAAAAAATGGTTCAAATGGCTCTAAGCACTTTGGGACTTAACATCTGAGGTCATCAGTTCCCTAGACTTAGAACTACTTAAACCTAACTAACCTAAGGACATCACACACATCCATGCCCGAGGCAGGATTCGAACCTGCGACCGTAGTGGTCGCGCGGTTCCAGACTGTAGCGCCTAGAACCGCTCGGCCAGCCCGGCCGGCCACGACGCCGTGACTCGAAGCCGAGAATAGTAATCTTGTGCTAGAGTTGACCCAGCCTATCAGTACAGAACGAAACTGTAGTTAGCGTTAAATGTTCTTTGACGTACATTACCAAAATGTGAGTGTCTTTCGACTGTTAACTGCGTTTGTATTTTGTCATTTTGTATGTATCTTGCAATGACCAGTCGTCATACACGTGCTAATTTTTTTACCTGTTTTTGATTCTTCCAGTACGCCCTTATAAGATGATTCGCATCCCAGATATGACCTACAACAAATTATTCTTTTAAGAAGCCTAGCGGCTATATGATGCTTTGTCATAGTTATACAAGGGGCTTTCAAAATGTAATCCAGCACTTTTTTTCTTGGCCGATATCGATTGGAAAAACGTGGAATTTGTTGGGGGAACACCATGGAATATTCTCGCGTCAGCCCCTGTAGTTTCATGAATTTCCGACAGGTGGCGGCGCTATACGTAGCCCGCAAAATGGCGTCTGTAGCGGATGTCAGGTCCAGGCAGAGAGCTGTCGTTGATCTTCTTTTGGAGGAAATGAGATCACCACAGATTGCATTGTATTGTATTGTATGTTAACCGGGGGCTCTAGAAACGACGTAGATGCTCTGTCCCCGCCGCAGCCGCAGTGATCCACAACCCCACGACGACTACCGCAGTCCACTTCACGCCTCCGCCGCCACACCCCGAACCACTCTTTCAGGTTTATTGTGCGGTTCAGCCCACGGTGGACCGCCCCCTCCCCCCCCGCCCCCCCCCCCCCCCCGCTAGGGAACGTCTCACACCAGAAGGGTGTAGCCCCTATGCTTGCGTGATAGAGTAATGGTGGTGTACGCGTGCGTGGAGAACTTGTTTGTGCAGCAATCGTCGACACAGTGTAGCTGAGGCAGAATACAGGGAACCAGCCCGCATTCGCCGAGGCAGATGGAAAACCGCCTAAAAACCATCTATAGACTGGCCGGCTCACCGGACCTCGACACAAGTCCGCCGGGCGGATTCGTGCCGGGTATCAGGTGCTCCTTCCCAATCCGGAAAACCGTTCGTTAGTCCGCACGGCTAACCGGACGGGCTCACCACAGATACTCGTAGGTGCTTGCAGAATGTCTACAGACAACTGGCAGTGAACAAAAGTACGATGATTATTTGAGCGACGCGTCTGTCATTATCGCAACAAGGTCTCGCAAACCTGCGCTGCGGGGGATTAGCCAATCGGTCTCAGGCGCTGCAGTCATGGACTGTGCAGCTGGTCCCGGCGGAAGTTCGAGTCCTCCCTCGGGCATGGGTGTGTGTGTGTTTGTTCTTAGGGTAATTTAGGTTAAGTAGTGTGTAAGCTTAGGGGCTGATGACCTTAGCAGTTAAGTCCCATAAGATTTCACACACATTTGAACATTTTTTCGCGCAAACCTGCCCAAACAGCCAGCCAGCCAGGTGTACACAGCTGTGACTCCTGCAATGTTGGAACGTGCGGACACTCCCATTCAGGTGATCAGCGGAACACGGCCAAATACCTCGCTGCACAACTGGACATCTCTTTCTAGATTAGATTAGATTAGATTTACTTTCATTCCAATTGATCCGTAGTGAGGAGGTCCTCCAGGATGTGGAACATGTCAGAAAAACAACAATACATGACAAATATTTAAACTAAAACAAATAAGCTAATGTACCATTCCACAGGTCCCAAGTGGAATGATCGTCATTTTTTAATGAACACTAAGAGTCATTTTACAAATACTATTGCACTGAATTTAAAATAAAAAAGTTTTATACTTATTTATAAGGTAAGAAACATGTAATACAACTACTGTAATACTTATTTACAATGAACACATTACTGCACTGAAATGGTGCAGAAGTTAGATTATACTTACACACACACACACACACACACACACACACACACACACACACACACACACAAATTTTCAGTGAACACATTACTGCACTGAAATTGTGCAGAAGTTATGTTGTACTTATATACAAATCAGTTGGTTTTCCTCAGAAATTCATCAATGGAGTAGAAGGAGTTGGCCACCAATAAATCCTTTAGGCTTCTCTTAAACTGAATTTCATTGGTTGTTAAGCTTTTTATGGCTGCTGGCAAGTTATTGAAAATGTGTGTTCCTGAATAATGCACACCTTTTTGTACAAGACTAAGTGACTTTAAATCCTTGTGAAGATTATTCTTATTTCTAGTATTGATTCCATGAATTGAGCTGTTGGTTTGAAAAAGTGATATATTTTTAATGACAAATTTCATTAAGGAATAAATATATTGGGAAGCTGTAGTTAGTATCCCTAGTTCCCTAAACAGGCTTCTGCAGGATGTTCTTGAGTTCACACCACATATAATTCTTACTGCACGTTTTTGTACCCGGAAAACTTTAGCTTGGCTTGATGAATTACCCCAGAAAATAATCCCATATGACATTATGGAATGAAAGTAAGCATAGTATGCCAGCTTTTTCATTTTTATATCCCCTATGTCTGACAAAATTCGCATTGCAAACAGAGATTTGTGAAGACGCTTCAGCAGTTCTGTGGTGTGCTCCTCCCAGTTGAATTTATTATCAAGCTGTAATCCCAAGAATTTAACACCGTCCACTTCTTCTATCTTCTTGTCATCATATGTTAGACATATACTCTTGGGACACCCCTTACAAGTTCTGAACTGCATGTAGTGTGTTTTTTCAAAGTTTAGTGACAAAGAATTGGCTAGGAACCAGTGATTAATGTCTACAAATATTTTATTGGCTGATCTTTCTAAGACTACACTTGATTTGCTATTTATTGCAATGTTTGTATCATCAGCAAACAAAACAAACTTGGCATCTGGTAATGTTACTGATGAAAGGTCATTGATATACACAAGAAAAAGTAAGGGCCCCAAAATGGAACCTTGTGGGACCCCACATGTAATTAGTTCCCAGTTGGATGATGCCTGATAGCTTGATACATGTCTCTTTCCTAATAACACCCTTTGTTTCCTGCCAGAGATATAAGATTTGAACCATTTTGCAGCATTTCCTGTTACACTATAATATTCTAGTTTACTTAAAAGGATATTGTGATTTACACAGTCAAATGCCTTTGACAGATCACAAAATATACCAGTTGCCTGCAATTTTTTGTCTAATGAATTAAGTACATTTTCACTGTAAGTGTAGATAGCCTTCTCAATATCAGAACCTTTTAGAAATCCAAACTGTGACTTTGACAGTATGTTATTTGAGATAAGATGGTTATAAAGACGACTGTACATTACTTTTTCGAAAATTTTTGAGAATGCTGGCAACAGTGAAATTGGACGGAAATTTGATGCTATTTCTTTATCTCCCTTCTTAAACAGTGGCTTAACTTCAGCATATTTCAGCCATTCGGGAAATATTCCACTGATAAACGACTGGTTACACAGATAGCTTAATATGTTACTTAGCTCAGAATCACATTCTTTAATTAACTTTGTTGATATTTCATCATACCCACTAGATGTTTTTGATTTTAAAGATTTTATGATGGACATTATTTCTGTTGGGGTAGTGAGGGTCAAATTCATATTATGGAAGTTACTTGAAATGTCTGGTCTAAGGTAATCCATAGCAGCATCTACCGAACCTGACAACCCCATCTTTTCAGTAACAGTTATAAAATGTTTGTTAAAAAGTTCTGCAACACTATACACATCTGTCACCAATGCATCATTTACTCTTAATGCTATTTGTTCCTCTTCATGTCTGGTTCTACCGGTCTCCTCCTTCACTATATCCCATATTGTCTTTATTTTGTTATCTGATATGACTATCTTTTCCTTGTAATATATTTGCTTTGACATCCGTATTACAGTCTTTAATATTTTGCAGTATTTCTTATAATGTGCTATAGCATCAACATTGGAAATGTTTCGGATTGACAGATACAGTTTTCTTTTTGTTTTACAAGATACCCCTATTCCTCGAGTAATCCATGGCTTCTTTGTAGACTTTGCTCTAACCTTGGTAAGTTTTGGGGGAAAGCAGTGTTCAAATAAGGTAAGCACTTTATTAGCAAAAATGTTATATTTTTCATTCATGCCATGAGCACTGTAAACATCAGTCCAGTGAATGTCTCTGAGGAGTGTCCTAAAATAATCAATTTTTGGCTTACTGATTACCCTCTTGAGCTCAGATTTAACAGATTTTATATCCTGTTCAGTATTAACATTTAACAGAAGGAACTGCATGTCATGGTCTGAGAGGCCATTGACTATTGGTTTTGTAATATAATTTTGTTCATTTGACTTTTCTATAAAGATATTATCAATGGCTGTTTGTGAGCAAGTGGTTATCCTAGTGGGGAACTTTACTGTGGGAATTAAGTTGAATGATAGTGTTACTAACTCAAATAGGTTCTTATTGGGAGAGTCTTTAAGGAAATCTACATTGAAATCACCAGCAACCACTATTTCTTTGTTTTTGGTTGTTAAATGGGCCAGTACAGCTTCAAGGTGGTTTACAAACAGATTAAAGTTACCTGCAGGTGCTCGATATACACTTAATATTATGAAAGATTTTTTGTGAAAATCTAATTCTGTTGCACATGCTTCCATATGCTGTTCTAGGCAAAATTTATGAATGTCTATGTTCTTAAATTTATGACAGTTCCTGATGAATGTGGCAACTCCTCCTTTCTCCATTTCTGATCTACAATAGTGAGATGCTAACCTAAACCCTGTAACACTTAAAAGTTCTATACCAGTGGTCACATGATGTTCAGAGAGGCAGATTATGTCAGCTGGGTTTGAAGACTCTAATTCATCTATGCAGATAGTTAATTCATTAATTTTATTTCTCAGTCCTCGAATATTTTGATGCAATAAAGATAGCTGACATTTCACATTGACTGACTTAAAATTGGATGGAGTTAAAATATCTGCTGACAGTTGAAAATTCTTAACCAATGGCTGTTTATGTTGATGTAATAAGCTGGAATTATGTTTTTTGATTTCTTTCTCAAACTGAAGGTTTGTCTCAGTTCTAACCTCTCTTAAAATTTGTTTTCTTTCTGTGCTCCCTACCCTAAAAAAGGGTCTTTTCTGAATCCTATAACCACTGGTATTTTACCACTCATGACAGTGCCTCCCCCCTTTAACTTTCCTGCTATTTCCCCAGCCAATTTACCCTTCCCCTTCCTGTTGAGGTGAAGGCCATGCCTAGTATAATCCCACCTACTGACAGAATCAACATGAACCACACCAATGTGTGACCCCGCACCCGACATGAGCAGCCGTTCCAGCTCCAAATTAACTCTCTTGACAGAAGAGTTCAAATGAGGTCGGTCATGGCGCCCAAGAACAGATACAAACTCAACACTGGTATGCCTCGATGCTGATGCAATCTTCGCCAGGTCACACTCTATGCTGTACCCAGGATCTCTGTCAATACTGTTACCTGCCCCACCCACTATAACCACGGTGTCTTCCTTAGTGAAATCTTTGCAAAGTGATCCTAAATCCTCTGTCACCTGCTCCAGACCAGCACTAGGTTTAAAAAAATTGGTGACCTGGTATTCTGATCCTAGTTCATCCTGCAAGAGTTGGCCAACACCTCTTCCATGGGAACTACCTAACAACAACACTTTCTTTCTCTTTACTGATTTCCCTACATTCTTACTTTTCAATTTGCTGCTGAAAGTTTGTTGTGCCCTGTCTACACCTGTAACTGCTTGAGGCTCACCAGCTTCTAACTGAAGCAACAGGTCAAATCTATTTTCCACATTCACCATAAAGCTGTCAGACAAAGTTCTAGGCCTGTTCCTCCTGTTGCCTGTTGCCACTTCCCACCTCTCTTTACCCTTCTCCCTCCTTAACCTGTCAAGATCTCCCCTGGCCTTGTCTAACTCAGCCTGAAGGGCAGCAATTTTCCCCTCCTGTTCCAGTATCTTCCTATCTCTACTACAAATCCTACAAAACCACTGATGAGTCTCATTTACTTCCCCTATTCCCACGCCATTACAGTCACCCACATGGAAAAAACTACAGCACCCATCACACCAAAGCCCCGACCTAACAATTCTACGGCAAGTCAAGCACTTTTCACTCATGATAAACGTAATAATTTATTAAGAATAAGTCAGTTAAATTACAGATAAACACGAAAATATGGTTACACAAATTTGGCCTATACGCAACTGTGTGTAAACAAAAACAAAAGTGCAAAGTTTCTGAAACAACAAGTTAAACTTTACGCTACTTTCCGGAAATGCTAGTTAAATAATGAAGAGGTACGCTAAGTTAAATTGCTGGAGAGAGCAAGGAACAACTAAACGAAATTCTATAGATTTGCTGCAGCAGAACGTAAACAGAAAATACGACTGTACGGTCTTTTCGCGTTTTCTGCTATATTACGTAATGAGAAATGAAACCTTTAATGGTACACTTAAACGGCACACTAATACACTTATTTACCACGTAATCAGTACTAATCTATGTGTTTTATAATCTAAAATAACTTATCTTTACGAGAACACCAAACCTCGCGCTAGTCGCTTGGCTGCAGGGCTGCCAAACTAGTAGTTTCCTTAGTGCTGACACACTCGTCCACTAGTTGGGCACTCAATGCGTGTTCTCCCTCATCCACACTAAAGCCCAGTGATTCGAAACCCACAGGACAGGACAAGTAGTAGGAATTGTGGAAGGGGACCAGAACGAGCGTCTTTAATTCTAAAATGGCTGAAGGCCCATGAATTAAATACAACTTTTTTTTTTGACACAGAAGACTCTAGGCCTTAAGCTTAAATGCTATTTAAGGCCAAGCAACGTAAGACTTGACTTGTCAGATAGATTAAGTTTTTAAAAGCGGCTGAAGGCCCATAAATTTAAAACAATGTAACTACAATAACCTTTCAATAGGCAGAAGGTCCAAGCTTTATGACCAATAAGAAACCTTACTTCAAACGGCTGAAGGCCTTTGTTTAAAAAGAACTGCAACCAATTTTCCAAGGCAGAAGGCCCAAACCTTTTAACCTTATATAGTATTTAAGCCCAAGTGATGTAAGACCTGATAAGTAAGAATCCAAAATTTTAAAGCGGCTGAAGGCCCATCATTTTAAGAACAACACAACTACGATAAATTCTCAACAGGCAGAAGGCCCACAGCTTCATCTTGAAAGAATATAATACTTGATAAATAAGAACCTTAAAACTTAAAGCGGCCGAAGGCTGATGCTTTTAAAAACAATACACTACAATAAATTTTCAACAGGCAGAAAGCCTTCCAATGGATAATACTTGGTAAGTAAGATCCTTAAAACTTAAAGCGGCTGAAGGCCGATGCTTTTAAAAACAATACAATAATTTTCAACAGGCAGAAGGCCCAAGCTTTATCTTCGGACAACGTAAGACATGCCCAATTAAGAAAAACTTATTTTTAAAACGGCTGAAGACCTTTGTTTTTGAAAACACATTTACAAACATACAAATTCCAACCATTGGCTATGAGCCATTAAAAATACACAATTAAACGCTAAAAAGAAGGCAGCATAGGCAACAGCGCTTAGAAGTTTCCAGGAGGCTCGGTCTGCCCTAGAAATCTTAACGTTGGCTTAGGTGAGACAAGAAGTCGGCCCAACTATACTCGATCCGCAGGCAACACAACCAAGAGACAGTCAGGGATCCACCGACAAGACGACATGCTAACCACCGACCAGTATACGAGGATTCCAAAGCCAAAACGTTACAGACACAGCCGCCCACAAGCAAATATACATTAAGCTCTCAAAAACTACACACCATATTGGACAGCGACAACAGGTGAAGAAAGCACACTGCATAAATTTACGTCAGCGACCAGGGCAGGTAAGCAGAACACTAACGGCCACAGGACAGAAAATTCCGCTGGTGCATTTGAATTTCAAATCGCCAAATATAGTTACTTCCACCACACAGTGGCTATGTCTTCACCAACTCGAACACTCGCTGTTGCTCCTAGGATTACCACCAACGGTGAACCACCAACCAACGGGACAACGTGAACAGACGTGGTTTCGGTAATTCAATCACCACTCAACTTTCATGCCCTGGGTCGGTGAGCCACGGACCTCGCAGCACTCAGAACAGCCCCCACACGCTCCAACACTGCGTAGAGACCGCCAGCGAGTCCGGCCGAATGTGCCACGCGGTGATTTGCTTGCTGATCCGCTCCAACCGACTCACTACCAGTACGACGACAACATTTAAAGCAAGTTTTCAGTGTAAATGACACCAAATACACATACAGTTTGACAAACACTTGCACGAAGACTAGAACGACACTCAGCAGTGGCTGTGCAATCATGAAGACAAATCGGGAGTCGATACACACTCACACAGCCAACGCATAAGCGATCGGCAAACCAATTCACGTCGTCCAGTAGGACAACCGACCGACGATCCACGACGACCGTTCCCGGCTCAAGTGATGCGTGGCGGCAACGATCGGGGGGAGCCATGGACATCCAGGTCTCACTGCTGCTCCAACCCGACTGAACTAGTGCCGTGTTCCAACTCCACGAGTGGCAGGTTCGAACTGCCCTCCTGTCACGTTCCAACTGACTCCACGACAGACGACAACAGGGAAGTACACTACTGGCCATTAAAATTGCTACACCACGAAGATGACGTGCTACAGACGCGAAATTTAACCGACAGGAAGAAGATGCAGTGATTTGCGAATGATTAGCTTTGCAGAGCATTCACACAAGGTTGGCGTCGGTGGCGGCACCTACAACGCGCTGACATCAGGAACGTTTCCAACCGATTTCTCATACACAAACAGTAGTTGACAGGCGTTGCCTGGTGAAACGTTGTTGTGATGCCTCGTGTAAGGAGGAGAAATGCGTACCATCACATTTCCGACTTTGATAAACGTGGGATTGTAGCCTATCGCGATTGCGGTTTATCGAATCGCGACATTGCTGCTCGCGTTAGTCGAGATCCAATGACTGTTAACAGAATGTGGAATCTGTTGGTTCAGGAGGGTAATACGGAACGCCGTGCTGGATCCCAACGGCCTCGTATCACTAGCAGTCGAGATGACAGACATCTTATCCGCATGGCTGTAACGGATTGTGCAGTCACGTCTCGATCCCTCAGGTAACTGATGGGGACGTTTGTAAGACAACAACCATCTGCACCTACAGTTCGACGACGTTTGCAGCAGCATGGACTATCAGCTCGGAGACCGTGGTTGCGGTTACCCTTGACGCTGCATCACAGACAGGAGCGCCTGCGATGGTGTACTCAACGACGAACCTGGGTGCACGAATGGCAAAACGTCATTTTTTCGGATTAATTCAGTTTCTGTTTACAGCATCATGATGACCGCATCCGTGTTTGGAGATATCGAGGTGAACGCACATTGGAAGTGTGTATTCGTCATCGCCATACTGGCGTATCGCCCAGCGTGATGGTATGGGGTGCCATTGGTTACACGTCACGGTCACCTCTTGTTCGCATTGACGGCACATTGCACAGTCGACATTATATTTCAGATGTGTTACGACCCGTGGCTCTACCCTTCATTCGATGCCTGCGAAACCGTACATTTCAGTAGGATAATGCACGACCGCATGTTGCAGGTCCTGTACGGGCCTTTCTGGATACAGAAAATGTTCGACTGCTGCCCTGGCCAGCACATTCTCCAGATATATCACCAATTGAAAATGTCTGGTCAATGGTAGCCGAGCAACTGGCTCGTCACAATACGCCAGTCACTGCTGTGGTATCGTGTTGAAGCTGCACGGGCAGCTGTACCTGTACACGCAATCCAAGCTCTGTTTGACTCAATGCCCAGGGGTATCAAGACGGTTATTACGGCCAGAGGTGGTTGTTCTGGGTACTGATTTCTCAGGATCTATGCACCCAAATTGTGTGAAAATGTAATCACGTGTCAGTTATAGTACAATATATTTGTCCAATGAATACCCGTTTATCGTCTGCATTTCTTCTTGGTGTAGCAATTTTAATGGCCAGTACTGTAATAGCAGTGCAGCACAGATAACGTGTGAGGGCTGTATCAATAGGTGCTGCTGCTGCCGCTGACAGGCAGACAAAGCAGCAACTCAGTGACAACAGAAATTGAAACTAACATAGCGAGGTGGTAACACGAAAAAGACAAAGTGTAAAACAAGAGATGGCACGAGCGCGAACCACGCGCAGCTGACCCGGATTTCGCTCTTGCGACTTCCACCTATTTGTCTCAAAGTAGGATGCACTCAGCAAGAAGCCATACGTGCATAATGAGGAAGTTATTGATGCAGCAAGAATATGCCTCCGAAATCGACCAGTAGAGCAGTACCACACGGACATACAGCCCCTCCCAGTAAGGTGGCGTAAGTCCGTCACATTGAACGGAGATCACATTGCAAAACAGTGTTTTGTAGCCAAAAGAGTAGGGAATAATATGGTGTTTTGGAACCCTGGATCAAAACCAACCTGCTTCCAGAAAAAAGTGTTGCATTATTAAACGTCAGTTGTACATAAGGTGTATGAAGTTTATAGCGTACTTTTTTTTCACTCTTATATGTTACTTGGCTCGATTTGAGAATGATATTGTGGCCGAAACTAGTCACCAACAAATATGGCACTCATCAAGCAGCTCTTTGGTGTTCCAAAAGTAATTCTCTTTCATTACAAGTAGTGCTTTAAAATGTGTGTAGAGTACAGGATTTGGCAATTACTGACCAAATAACTTTTTATCGGCTTTTGCCAGTGCTAAATGGGAAAGAAGTTAGTGATTTTCAGAATTCCAACTTTTGTCAGGAGAACTGTCAATGTAGGTGCACATTACTCAGTTGCATTGTCCTGAAGTGTGGTAGTACATCTGTACTGACAGTCTACTAACAGTTCATGTGTGGTATACTTTTATCGAGCACAAAAGACACAGATGAGTGCAGACTTAAAATTGCTGAAACTCACTGTGTGGTTACATCATTGTGTACAGGAATCTATTGACTACGGTGTCTAAGTGAAGTGTGAGCGGCTGGCTCTTGTAGATATCAAGACGTTATGGTGAGTACGCACCTGGTGTCAGGCACCCAGTGCATCAGCATGAAGGCGAACACCTTGCCAAAGGGCGTGTACTGCCACACGGCGGAGTTCTCCAGATCAGGTTCCAAAAGATCCAGGCGCTCGAACGTGATGGCGCCAGTGAGTGAGTTGTGCTGCCTGCCGAACTCCACCATCTCTGGGCTGATGTCGCAGGCCACCAGTTTCGTGCCAGGTGGGAGCCGCGGGGCTAAAACCTGCAAGCACACAGATACGTTTTCTGGATAAGTTGTAACGCGCTTGGAAGAATTATGTAGTGTATCGTTTGTATGAGAAGGAGGAATCTGTTACAGTGTCATTCCGTAACCCTGACAGAAGTGTGATGATACCGGTCTTCAGACCCATCGAAGATGGAGAACAAAGGGACAACTGATAAATAAGGCCCACCACTGCGCAATGTATAACATTTCTGGCACCCAAGAGAAGTTTGCCTTTCCATCTATCAGTAGATACCACACACACGCACTCAGGAAGTCATGTGACCAAGCAACGTGTAAACGTCAGTCTGGTCCCATCTGGGTACGGTTCAATTTATGGCGTTTGCAAAACAATAGCGTACTGCGATGTAAAGGGGGTGACAACTGTCACCACTAATATCCATCATTTCGATTTACAGTTCCTTCTATTGGCCGTGTTTGCAGATAAAATTGTCGGATGTGAGGTCCGCCAGCTACGCAAAACACCGTTTTTCTCAGTACCATCATCAGTGATTTTCGTTTTTATTTATTCTGCAATGTGAACATTTTTGTTAAATGATTATAAAATTACGTGCATTTTTAGTTCAATAAACAGATCGTTTCTTTTTGTAAATACCTTTACATTCATGCACACCAAATTTAAAGGTATTTACAAAAAGAAACGATCTGTTGTTTGAACTAAAAATGCACATAATTTTATAATTATTTAACAAAAATGTTCACATTGCAGAATAAATAAAAACGAAAACCCACTAATGATGGCACAGTGGCACCGAAACATGTTTGGGTACTGAGAAAAACGGTGTTTTGCATAAATGGTGAACCTCACATTCAACAATGTCCAGTAATGTTTGAACTGTCGAGTGGTTTCCATCTTTTAAGTTTCTTACAGGGCACCTTTCGTCAGTTTGTAAAGTCATAACAATCACATATTAATAGCGACAGTTACAAGAAAAAAATTAATTACTGATTGTCATTATGAAATATTATTTATCTCTGCAATGAAATGCCGGCCGGTGTGGCTCAGTGGTTCTAGGCGCTTCATGCTGGAACCGCGCGACCGCTATAGTCGCAGGTTCGAATCCTGCCTCGGGCATGGATGTGTGCGATGTCCTTAGGTTAGTTAGGTTTAAGTAGTTCTAAGTTGCTTTCAACACAGTGCATCTTGGTCCCTAACAGACTGTGTCATGAAGAATGCCTCACTGTGCTAGTCTACGAAGTTTGACCTCAGACGTTAAGTTCCATAGCGCTCAGAGCCATTTTTCTGCAATGAAATATCCAGACAGACCTAATTAACCGCTGAACTGTGGTTTGAACTGGAATCCTTGCCTTTTGTGGGCAATCTTTTTACTAGCGGATGTATCCAAGCAAGTATCGCTTTCCGACTCAAAGCTTCAGTATTTGAGTAGCGATCTTCGCATTACGTTCGCCTAGATAGTTCGGTAGGTACGACTGTTTCCCCCGGGAGATAAGGACTGGCTTCGAAACCTAGAACATGTCATTTATATACATTGCAACACCGAGTGAGGAAGGAAAATTCCAGGAAATGCCCACTTTTCATCAATCATCTAATATTTATGTGTGTGTAAGTGTGTATAAGTTCTGTTTTGTGTGATGTGTGGCAGCGCTATATCCATGGCGATCCCAGGTAGTGGACAGTAGTCAGTTGGCGTTCAACGATTTCTCCAGACACTTATCTGGGTGAGCAGATCAGTTAAAGTTCACCTGTTCTGAATAATGTACAATATCGAGACGAGTTGTTGACTAGTTGCTTTTAATGTACCTCAGCTTTGGCGCTAATTACCAGTCACTGTTCCAATTCCCATCTGACAGGTGCTTTTGCAGATGTGTAACACCAACAGAATGGATCTATCAGGTTTCAGTGGCATATGTGAGCCGTCTCAGATGAGCTGTGGGTTGCTCAATGTGTGTGAGTGACTGAATGCCTATAAGTCATAAGGGCGTTCACATGTACTGTTGCTTCTCAACACAGTGCATCTTGGTCCCTAACAGACTGTGTCAGTAAGAATGCCTCATTGTGCCAGTCTACGAAGTTTGACCATATGCATGAAAAAGCGCAGCAGATGAAAGGTACTCTCACTGCAATTAACCTAAGTTGTAAACAGTTTGCTGTACCACATTCAAGATTCTTAGCAGAGACCCCCATTTCGCAACCACTCCTAGGAATGAGCCTATTTCAAGTTTCACCAGTGTAATGGAGCAAGTAACCAGCACACATCCACTAAACGTGGAAGAAGAAATCCGCAGGAGAACTGCAATTCGATCACCAAGACGATAGCTCCAAAATCGAACATTTCCAACTATGAGAAGCTGGCACTCACGAAGCTCTGGAAATACAGCAGCATCGTGATGTCGCTAGCTGACAAAAGGGAATTCCACAGTTGTTATGCAGTAGACTGATTACGATCAGAAAGTTCTGGAGGGTTCAGCCATGTGGAATCTGGCCCTATAGTCAGCGTGGATAAGTAGACCAGGGTTCTCTTGAATCCCGCAAGTGTCCCTAAGAGGGTTACCAAACAACTATGACTTTATTTTTGACTTCTGCTTAAGACAGTATTACTACTCAGGGCATATACTGGTTGAAAGCACCGATGATGGCTGGTAATCAGTTGAAATCGATTTGCAAAAGCGAATAAATAAAACATGATTTTGCGACTGGTGCTGCATATTTCGTAACTTGAAAATTTACAGGAGGACAGAAAAGAACCTATGATGTAACAGCACCATAAATTTAGAAATTATCTAAATTTTTCATTAAGTTGTAAAGCGATGTCATAGTGAATTGATAGTAACCCCACAAAGACCACTTTAAAACTATGCTAATATATATCTATACTCAAATATCTAAGTGTTTTAATTATGTTAATGGACTATTAATCGTAAACGACTGTCATAGTCCCAATGGAATGATATAGTATTATGTTGAATTCATATTTGTTTCAGTCATTCGAGTCCGCAGGGGAACCACGGTGTTATTTCGTTTGGAGTGTTTTTGCGATGACCTTGACGTGCTTAGGGACCGAGTGCAGAACTGAGCAGCAATAGCGAACTCGCCTGTAGGCAGTGAAATAGTGCAGTCGACGTTCTGGAACGCACAGTTAAAAAAATATTATAGTGCGGCAAAATTTTGTTAAGAAGGTCAACGAAGTGTTGTTACAATAATGTTCATGCTCATTTGTTGTTTCAGTGAAATATTTGTCACGGATGCTAGATTTTTCAGGACATAAATTGTGGTGTTCCGAGATATAACCAAGTTATAGAAGTTTTAACGCAGGTAGGCAGTGCAGTGAAGTGTTTGTGATTGTATTTTGTAGGGAAACAACCAAACCCTATATCCACAAAGCATTTCGGGTAAATTTATACGACAGCCTTTCACAGTAATTCAGATAGAGGTCAAAACAAGGTTACATTTTATCAGAATTGTTGTTCCGAGTACAAACGATAACAAGAATAGACACCTTAAATTTACGTTTTTTGCGATATGTATGAGGGTTAAGGTCGCGTACCTAAGCTGCACGAACAGACGCAC